>NW_026279473.1:80000-100000 GCF_023373465.1 Oncorhynchus keta
GAGAATGGAGAGAGAGAGAGGAGGAGGAGGAGAGAGAGGAGAGAGAGAGGAGCGAGAGAGAGGGGAGAGAGAGGTGAACGGAGAGAGAGAGGAGCGAGAGAGAGGAGAGAGAGGAGAGAATGGAGAGAGAGGAGCGAGAGAGAGAGAGAGAGAGAGAGAGGAGAGAGAGGAGAGAGAGAGGAGAGGAGAGAGAAGAGAGGAGAGAGAGGAGGAGAGAGGAGCGAGAGGAGCGAGAGAGAGAGAGAGAGAGAGAGAGAGAGAGAGAGATAGAAATAGAGCAGAGAGAGAGATAGAAAGAGAGAGAGAGAGAGAGAGAGACAGAGGACATAGAGTGAGATGTTGACAAATTACCCAGATTACAGTCCACTAACTATTCCGTGATTGAAACCTCATGCTGAGTGTTGTCCCATATTAACATTAAGAGATTAGGATAATTTTATTGGGCAACCTGAAATGTGACTTCCTCTTTTAACCCAACTCCTCTGAAAAACACCCGTACATATCCTGGTTTTGGAGTGGTACGGAGGGTCGCCACACTGGGGCGCCTGGTGTTCTGCCTTGCTCAAGGGCACAACACCAGGAAATTGCATCTATGATACCAGCCACCCTCCAGTTGGCTGGAGGGAAACAATCACGGGACCAGGTTAACATAACCAGAGATAGTAAAGGCCAGGGTAACATAGTCAGAGATAGTAAAGGCCAGGGTAACATAACCAGAGATAGTAAAGGCCAGGGTAACATAGTCAGAGATAGTAAAGGCCAGGGTAACATAACCAGAGATAGTAAAGGCCAGGGTAACATAGTCAGAGATAGTAAAGGCCAGGGTAACATAACCAGAGATAGTAAAGGCCAGGGTAACATAACCAGAGATAGTAAAGGCCAGGGTAACATAACCAGAGATAGTAAAGGCCAGGGTAACATAACCAGAGATAGTAAAGGCCAGGGTAACATAGTCAGAGATAGTAAAGGCCAGGGTAACATAGTCAGAGATAGTAAAGGCCAGGGTAACATAACCAGAGATAGTAAAGGCCAGGGTAACATAACCAGAGATAGTAAAGGCCAGGGTAACATAACCAGAGATAGTAAAGGCCAGGGTAACATAACCAGAGATAGCAAAGGCCAGGGTAACATAGTCAGAGATAGTAAAGGCCAGGGTAACATAACCAGAGATAGTAAAGGCCAGGGTAACATAACCAGAGATAGTAAAGGACAGGGTAACATAGTCAGAGATAGTAAAGGCCAGGGTAACATAACCAGAGATAGTAAAGGCCAGGGTAACATAACCAGAGATAGCAAAGGCCTGGGTAACATAATCAGAGATAGTAAAGGCCAGGGTAACATAGTCAGAGATAGTAAAGGCCAGGGTAACATAACCAGAGATAGTAAAGGCCAGGGTAACATAGTCAGAGATAGTAAAGGCCAGGGTAACATAGTCAGAGATAGTAAAGGCCAGGGTAACATAACCAGAGATAGTAAAGGCCAGGGTAACATAGTCAGAGATAGTAAAGGCCAGGGTAACATAGTCAGAGATAGTAAAGGACAGGGTAACATAACCAGAGATAGCAAAGGCCAGGGTAACATAAACAGAGATAGTAAAGGCCAGGGTAACATAGTCAGAGATAGTAAAGGTCAGGGTAACATAACCAGAGATAGTAAAGGCCAGGTTAACATAACCAGAGATAGTAAAGGCCAGGTTAACATAACCAGAGATAGTAAAGGCCAGGGTAACATAGTCAGAGATAGTAAAGGCCAGGGTAACATAGTCAGAGATAGTAAAGGCCAGGGTAACATAGTCAGAGATAGTAAAGGCCAGGGTAACATAGCCAGAGATAGTAAAGGCCTGGGTAACATAACCAGAGATAGTAAAGGCCAGGGTAACATAACCAGAGATAGTAAAGGCCAGGGTAACATAACCAGAGATAGTAAAGGCCAGGGTATCATAACCAGAGATAGCAAAGGCCAGAGTAACATAGTCAGAGATAGCAAAGGCCAGGGTAACATAGTCAGAGATAGTAAAGGCCTGGGTAACATAACCAGAGATAGCAAAGGCCAGGGCAACATAGTCAGAGATAGTAAAGGCCAGGGTAACATAGCCAGAGATAGTAAAGGTCAGGGTAACATAACCAGAGATAGTAAAGGCCAGGGTAACATAAACAGAGATAGTAAAGGCCAGGGTAACATAACCAGAGATAGTAAAGGCCAGGCTAACATAGTCAGAGATAGTAAAGGCCAGGGTAACATAACCAGAGATAGTAAAGGCCAGGGTAACATAACCAGAGATAGCAAAGGCCAGGGCAACATAGTCAGAGATAGTAAAGGCCAGGGTAACATAAACAGAGATAGTAAAGGCCAGGGTAACATAACCAGAGATAGCAAAGGCCAGGGTAACATAACCAGAGATAGTAAAGGCCAGGGTAACATAACCAGAGATAGTAAAGGCCAGGGTAACATAACCAGAGATAGCAAAGGCCAGGGCAACATAGTCAGAGATAGTAAAGGCCAGGGTAACATAACCAGAGATAGCAAAGGCCAGGTTAACATAGTCTAGAACGTCAAGATAAACACTATAGACTACACTAGCCTAGAACATCAAGGTAAACACTATAGGGCTCTAAAAATGTAAATAATTCCTCCATGCCATGCATTCCTAACATCATACTATACATTACAGGTGTCATTCATTCCCCATAACAACACAATGAGCCGTTTCCCCATAAAAACACAATGAGCCGTTTCCCCATGAAAACACAATGAGCCGTTTCCCCATAAAAACACAATGAGCCGTTTCCCCATGAAAACACAATGAGCCGTTTCCCCATGAAAACACAATGAGCCGTTTCCCCATGAAAACACAATGAGCCGTTTCCCCATGAAAACACAATGAGCCGTTTCCCCATGAAAACACAATGAGCCGTTTCCCCATGAAAACACAATGAGCCGTTTCCCCATGAAAACACAATGAGCCGTTTCCCCATAACAACACAATGAGCCGTTTCCCCATGAAAACACAATGAGCCGTTTCCCCATAAAAACACAATGAGCCGTTTCCCCATGAAAACACAATGAGCCGTTTCCCCATGAAAACACAATGAGCCGTTTCCCCATAAAGAAAAAATAACCTGCACACACTTTACTGTAGATGACGTTGCTTCATGTCCTTTCTTACATTAATTACACAAAGAGCAAGTATTCAGTTTTGGCAAGAAAAACGGGTCGTCATGGTATCTAAGAAATGAAATACATTTCAAGGTAACATATTTCTTAATAAATCAATCCATACAGCTAGATGTCTATTGTTCACAGCTCTCCTTCTCAGCTGAGAACAGCTAGTGAACACTAGACTACAGATACTGAACACTAGACTACAGATACTGAACACTAGACTACAGATACTGAACACTAGACTACAGATACTGAACACTAGGCTACAGATACTGAACACTAGACTACAGATACTGAACACTAGGCTACAGATACTGAACACTAGACTACAGATACTGAACACTAGACTACAGATACTGAACACTAGACTACAGATACTGAACACTAGACTACAGATACTGAACACTAGGCTACAGATACTGAACACTAGGCTACAGATACTGAACACTAGGCTACAGATACTGAACACTAGACTACAGATACTGAACACTAGGCTACAGATACTGAACACTAGACTACAGACACTACAGATACTGAACACTAGGCTACAGATACTGAACACTAGACTACAGATACTGAACACTAGGCTACAGATACTGAACACTAGACTACAGATACTGAACACTAGACTACAGATACTGAACACTAGACTACAGATACTGAACACTAGACTACAGATACTGAACACTAGACTACAGATACTGAACACTAGAATACAGACACTACAGATACTGAACACTAGGCTACAGATACTGAACACTAGACTACAGATACTGAACACTAGACTACAGATACTGAACACTAGGCTACAGACACTGAACACTAGACTACAGACACTACAGATAATGAACACTAGACTACAGATACTGAACACTAGGCTACAGATACTGAACACTAGACTACAGATACTGAACACTAGACTACAGATACTGAACACTAGACTACAGATACTGAACACTAGACTACAGATACTGAACACTAGACTACAGATACTGAACACTAGGCTACAGATACTGAACACTAGACTACAGATACTGAACACTAGGCTACAGATACTGAACACTAGGCTACAGATACTGAACACTAGACTACAGATACTGAACACTAGACTACAGATACTGAACACTAGACTACAGATACTGAACACTAGACTACAGATACTGAACACTAGGCTAAGCTACAGTAGATTGAACAGCATTACAGTGACTACAACATGCAATACTGTAGAGAAAACAATGATTCAGATGTGCAGACAGACAGTTCTATTCAGTTGTGCAGACAGACAGTTCTATTCAGATGTGCAGACAGACAGTTATATTCAGCAGTGCAGACAGACAGTTCTATTCAGTTGTGCAGACAGACAGTTATATTCAGATGTGCAGACAGACAGTTCTATTCAGTTGTGCAGACAGACAGTTCTATTCAGATGTGCAGACAGACAGTTCTATTCAGTTGTGCAGACAGACAGTTCTATTCAAATGTGCAGACAGACAGTTCTATTCAGTTGTGCAGACAGACAGTTCTATTCAAATGTGCAGATAGACAGTTCTATTCAGTTGTGCAGACAGACAGTTCTATTCAGTTGTGCAGACAGACAGTTCTATTCAAATGTGCAGATAGACAGTTCTATTCAGTTGTGCAGACAGACAGTTCTATTCAAATGTGCAGACAGACAGTTCTATTCAGTTGTGCAGACAGACAGTTCTATTCAGTTGTGCAGACAGACAGTTCTATTCAAATGTGCAGATAGACAGTTCTATTCAGTTGTGCAGACAGACAGTTCTATTCAAATGTGCAGATAGACAGTTCTATTCAGTTGTGCAGACAGACAGTTCTATTCAGTTGTGCAGACAGACAGTTCTATTCAAATGTGCAGATAGACAGTTCTATTCAGTTGTGCAGACAGACAGTTCTATTCAAATGTGCAGACAGACAGTTCTATTCAGTTGTGCAGACAGACAGTTCTAGCCTAAGAATAGACATGACAACAATAGTTCAACAAGATCCTGCCATGGTGTCTAGTTCCACAAGATCTTACCATGGTGACTAGTTCAACAAGATCTTACCATGGTGTCAAGTTCAACTAGATCCGACCATGGTGTCTAGTTCAACTAGATCTTACCATGGTGTCTAGTTCCACTAGATCCTACCATGGTGTCAAGTTCAACTAGATCTTACCATGGTGTCTAGTTCAACTAGATCCGACCATGGTGAATAGTTCAACTAGATCCGACCATGGTGAATAGTTCAACTAGATCCGACCATGGTGTCTAGTTCAACTAGATCCTACCATGGTGTCTAGTTCAACAAGATCCGACCATGGTGTCTAGTTCAACAAGATCCGACCATGGTGTCTAGTTCAACAAGATCCGACCATGGTGTCAAGTTCAACTAGATCCGACCATGGTGTCTAGTTCAACTAGATCTTACCATGGTGTCTAGTTCAACTAGATCCGACCATGGTGTCTAGTTCAACTAGATCCGACCATGGTGTCTAGTTCAACTAGATCTTACCATGGTGTCTAGTTCAACAAGATCCGACCATGGTGTCTAGTTCAAAAATATCTTACCATGGTGTCAAGTTCAACTAGATCCGACCATGGTGTCTAGTTCAACTAGATCTTACCATGGTGTCTAGTTCAAAAATATCTTACCATGGTGTCAAGTTCAACTAGATCCGACCATGGTGTCTAGTTCAACAAGATCTTACCATGGTGTCTAGTTCAACTAGATCCGACCATGGTGAATAGTTCAACTAGATCCGACCATGGTGTCTAGTTCAACTAGATCCGACCATGGTGTCTAGTTCAACTAGATCCGACCATGGTGTCTAGTTCAGCAAGATCTTACCATGGTGTCTAGTTCAACTAGGTCCGACCATGGTGAATAGTTCAACTAGATCTTACCATGGTGTCTAGTTCAACTAGATCCGACCATGGTGTCTAGTTCAACTAGATCCGACCATGGTGTCTAGTTCAACTAGATCCGACCATGGTGTCTAGTTCAACTAGATCCGACCATGGTGTCTAGTTCAACTAGATCCGACCATGGTGTCTAGTTCAACTAGATCCGACCATGGTGTCTAGTTCAACTAGATCCGACCATGGTGTCTAGTTCAACTAGATCCGACCATGGTGTCTAGTTCAACTAGATCTTACCATGGTTTCAAGTTCAACTAGATCCGACCATGGTGTCAAGTTCAACTAGATCTTACCATGGTGTCAAGTTCAACTAGGTCCGACCATGGTGTCTAGTTCAACAAGATCCGACCATGGTGTCTAGTTCAACAAGATCCGACCATGGTGTCTAGTTCAACAAGATCTTACCATGGTGTCTAGTTCAACAAGATCCGACCATGGTGTCTAGTTCAACAAGATCCGACCATGGTGTCTAGTTCAACAATATCCTACCATGGTGTCTAGTTCCACAAGATCCGACCATGGTGTCTAGTTCCACAAGATCCGACCATGGTGTCTAGTTATAATAATAATAATATATGCCATTTAGCTGACGCTTTTATCCAAAGCGACTTACAGTCATGTGTGCATACATTCTCGTATTCCACAAGATCCGACCATGGTGTCTAGTTCAACTAGATCCGACCATGGTGTCTAGTTCAACTAGATCCGACCATGGTGTCAAGTTCAACTAGATCCGACCATGGTGTCAAGTTCAACTAGATCCGACCATGGTGTCAAGTTCAACTAGATCCGACCATGGTGTCTAGTTCCACAAGATCCGACCATGGTGTCTAGTTCAACTAGATCCGACCATGGTGTCAAGTTCAACTAGATCTTACCATGGTGTCTAGTTCAAAAATATCTTACCATGGTGTCAAGTTCAACTAGATCCGACCATGGTGTCTAGTTCAACTAGATCTTACCATGGTGTCTAGTTCAAAAATATCTTACCATGGTGTCAAGTTCAACTAGATCCGACCATGGTGTCTAGTTCAACAAGATCTTACCATGGTGTCTAGTTCAACAAGATCCGACCATGGTGAATAGTTCAACAAGATCCGACCATGGTGAATAGTTCAACTAGATCTTACCATGGTGTCTAGTTCAACTAGATCCGACCATGGTGTCTAGTTCAACTAGATCCTACCATGGTGTCTAGTTCAACTAGATCCGACCATGGTGAATAGTTCAACTAGATCTTACCATGGTGTCTAGTTCAACTAGATCCGACCATGGTGTCTAGTTCAACTAGATCCGACCATGGTGTCTAGTTCAACTAGATCCGACCATGGTGTCTAGTTCAACTAGATCCTACCATGGTGTCTAGTTCAACTAGATCCGACCATGGTGAATAGTTCAACTAGATCCGACCATGGTGTCTAGTTCAACTAGATCCTACCATGGTGTCTAGTTCAACTAGATCCGACCATGGTGTCTAGTTCAACAAGATCTTACCATGGTTTCAAGTTCAACTAGATCCGACCATGGTGTCAAGTTCAACTAGATCTTACCATGGTGTCAAGTTCAACTAGGTCCGACCATGGTGTCTGTTCAAGATCCGACCATGGTGTCTAGTTCAACAAGATCCGACCATGGTGTCTAGTTCAGCAAGATCTTACCATGGTGTCTAGTTCAACAAGATCCGACCATGGTGTCTAGTTCAGCAAGATCCGACCATGGTGTCTAGTTCAACAATATCCTACCATGGTGTCTAGTTCCACAAGATCCGACCATGGTGTCTAGTTCCACAAGATCCGACCATGGTGTCACACTAGATCCGACCATGTGTGTTCTAGATCCGACCAGTTCTAGTTCAACTAGATCCGACCATGGTGAATAGTTCAACAAGATCCGACCATGGTGTCTAGTTCCACAAGATCTTACCATGGTGTCTAGTTCAACAATATCCGACCATGGTGTCTAGTTCAACTAGATCCGACCATGGTGAATAGTTCAACAATATCCGACCATGGTGTCTAGTTCAACTAGATCCGACCATGGTGTCAAGTTCAACAATATCCTACCATGGTGTCTAGTTCAACTAGATCCGACCATGGTGTCTAGTTCAACAAGATCTTACCATGGTGTCTAGTTCAACTAGATCCGACCATGGTGTCTAGTTCAACTAGATCCTACCATGGTGTCTAGTTCAACTAGATCCGACCATGGTGTCTAGTTCAACTAGATCCGACCATGGTGTCTAGTTCAACTAGATCCGACCATGGTGTCTAGTTCAACTAGATCCTACCATGGTGTCTAGTTCAACTAGATCCGACCATGGTGAATAGTTCAACTAGATCCGACCATGGTGTCTAGTTCAACTAGATCCGACCATGGTGTCTAGTTCAACTAGATCCGACCATGGTGTCTAGTTCAACTAGATCCTACCATGGTGTCTAGTTCAACTAGATCCGACCATGGTGTCTAGTTCAACTAGATCTTACCATGGTGTCAAGTTCAACTAGGTCCGACCATGGTGTCTAGTTCAACAAGATCCGACCATGGTGTGTTCTAGATCTTACCATGGTGTCTAGTTCAAGATCCGACCATGGTGTCTAGTTCAACAAGATCTTACCATGGTGTCTAGTTCAACAATATCCGACCATGGTGTCTAGTTCAACAAGATCCGACCATGGTGTCTAGTTCCACAAGATCCACCATGGTGTCTAGTTCCTACCATGGTGTCTAGTTCAACAAGATCCGACCATGGTGTCTAGTTCAACAAGATCCGACCATGGTGTCTAGTTCAACTAGATCCGACCATGGTGAATAGTTCAACTAGATCCGACCATGGTGTCTAGTTCAACAATATCCTACCATGGTGTCTAGTTCAACTAGATCCGACCATGGTGTCTAGTTCATCTAGATCCGACCATGGTGTCTAGTTCAGATCCGACCATGATCCGATCTTACCATGGTGTCTAGTTCAACTAGATCCGACCATGGTGAATAGTTCAACAATATTACCATGGTGTCTAGTTCAACTAGATCCGACCATGGTGTCTAGTTCAACTAGATCCGACCATGGTGTCAACAATATCCGACCATGGTGTCTAGTTCAACTAGATCGACCATGGTGTCTAGTTCAACTAGATCCGACCATGGTGTCTAGTTCAACTAGATCCGACCATGGTGTCTAGTTCAACAATAGATCCGACCATGGTGTCTAGTTCAACAAGATCCTACCATGGTGTCTAGTTCCACAAGATCTTACCATGGTGAATAGTTCAACTAGATCCGACCATGGTGTCTAGTTCAACAAGATCTTACCATGGTGTCAAGTTCACAAGTCCGACCATGGTGTCTAGTTCAATCCGACCAGATCCTACCATGGTGTCTAGTTCAACAAGATCCTACCATGGTGTCTAGTTCACAAGATCCTACCATGGTGTCTAGTTCAACTAGATCCGACCATGGTGTCTAGTTCAACAATATCCTACCATGGTGTCTAGTTCAACAAGATCCGACCATGGTGTCTAGTTCAACAAGATCCTACCATGGTGTCTAGTTCAACAAGATCCGACCATGGTGTCTAGTTCAACTAGATCCGACCATGGTGTCTAGTTCAACAAGATCTTACCATGGTGTCTAGTTCAACTAGATCTTACCATGGTGTCTAGTTCATCTAGATCCGACCATGGTGTCTAGTTCAACAAGATCTTACCATGGTGTCTAGTTCAACTAGATCGACCATGGTGTCTAGTTCAACAAGATCCTACCATGGTGTCTAGTTCAACAAGATCCGACCATGGTGTCAAGTTCAACTAGATCCGACCATGGTGTCTAGTTCAACTAGATCTTACCATGGTGTCTAGTTTAACTAGATCCGACCATGGTGTCTAGTTCAACTAGATCCGACCATGGTGAATAGTTCAACTAGATCTTACCATGGTGTCTAGTTCAACAAGATCCGACCATGGTGAATAGTTCAACTAGATCCGACCATGGTGAATAGTTCAACTAGATCCGACCATGGTGTCTAGTTCAACTAGATCCTACCATGGTGTCTAGTTCAACAAGATCCGACCATGGTGTCTAGTTCAACAAGATCTTACCATGGTGTCTAGTTCAACTAGATCTTACCATGGTGTCTAGTTCAACTAGATCTTACCATGGTGTCTAGTTCAACTAGATCTTACCATGGTGTCTAGTTCAACAAGATCCGACCATGGTGTCTAGTTCAACTAGATCCTACCATGGTGTCTAGTTCAACTAGATCCGACCATGGTGTCTAGTTCAACTAGATCTTACCATGGTGTCTAGTTCAACTAGATCTTACCATGGTGTCTAGTTCAACTAGATCTTACCATGGTGTCTAGTTCAACTATATCCTACCATGGTGTCTAGTTCAACAAGATCTTACCATGGTGTCTAGTTCAACTAGATCTTACCATGGTGTCTAGTTCAACTAGATCCTACCATGGCGAATAGTTCAACTAGATCCTACCATGGTGTCTAGTTCAACAAGATCCTACCATGGTGTCTAGTTCAACAAGATCCTACCATGGTGTCTAGTTCAACTAGATCCTACCATGGTGAATAGTTCAACTAGATCCGACCATGGTGAATAGTTCAACTAGATCCGACCATGGTGTCTAGTTCAACTAGATCCGACCATGGTGAATAGTTCAACTAGATCCGACCATGGTGTCTAGTTCAACTAGATCCTACCATGGTGTCTAGTTCAACTAGATCTTACCATGGTGTCTAGTTCAACTAGATCTTACCATGGTGTCTAGTTCAACTAGATCTTACCATGGTGTCTAGTTCAACTAGATCTTACCATGGTGTCTAGTTCAACTAGATCTTACCATGGTGTCTAGTTCAACTAGATCTTACCATGGTGTCTAGTTCAACAATATCCTACCATGGTGTCTAGTTCAACTAGATCTTACCATGGTGTCTAGTTCAACAAGATCTTACCATGGTGTCTAGTTCAACAATATCCTACCATGGTGTCTAGTTCAACAAGATCTTACCATGGTGTCTAGTTCAACTAGATCTTACCATGGTGTCTAGTTCAACTAGATCTTACCATGGTGTCTAGTTCAACTATATCCTACCATGGTGTCTAGTTCAACAAGATCTTACCATGGTGTCTAGTTCAACAATATCCTACCATGGTGTCTAGTTCAACAATATCCTACCATGGTGAATAGTTCAACTAGATCTTACCATGGTGTCTAGTTCAACAATATCCTACCATGGTGAATAGTTCAACTAGATCCGACCATGGTGTCTAGTTCAACAATATCCTACCATGATGTCTAGTTCAACTATATCCTACCATGGTGTCTAGTTCAACTATATCCTACCATGGTGTCTAGTTCAACTAGATCCTAACATTGGTGTCTAGTTCAACAAGATCCGACCATGGTGTCTAGTTCAACAATATCCTACCATGATGTCTAGTTCAACTATATCCTACCATGGTGTCTAGTTCAACTATATCCTACCATGGTGTCTAGTTCAACTAGATCCTACCATGGTGTCTAGTTCCACAAGATCCTACCATGGTGTCTAGTTCAACAAGATCCTACCATGGTGTCTAGTTCAACTAGATCCTACCATGGTGTCTAGTTCCACAAGATCCTACCATGGTGTCTAGTTCAACAAGATCCTACCATGGTGTCTAGTTCCACAAGATCCTACCATGGTGTCTAGTTCAACAAGATCCTACCATGGTGTCTAGTTCAACTAGATCCTACCATGGTGTCTAGTTCCACAAGATCCTACCATGGTGTCTAGTTCAACAAGATCTTACCATGGTGTCAAGTTCAACTAGATCCGACCATGGTGTCTAGTTCAACTAGATCTTACCATGGTGTCTAGTTCCACAAGATCTTACCATGGTGTCAAGTTCAAAAATATCTTACCATGGTGTCAAGTTCAACTAGATCCGACCATGGTGTCTAGTTCAACTAGATCCGACCATGGTGTCTAGTTCAACAAGATCCGACCATGGTGTCAAGTTCAACTAGATCCTACCATGGTGTCTAGTTCAACTAGATCCTACCATGGTGTCAAGTTCAACTAGATCCTACCATGGTGTCTAGTTCAACTAGATCCGACCATGGTGTCTAGTTCAACTAGATCCGACCATGGTGTCTAGTTCAACAAGATCCGACCATGGTGTCAAGTTCAACTAGATCCGACCATGGTGTCTAGTTCAACTAGATCTTACCATGGTGTCAAGTTCAACTAGGTCCGACCATGGTGTCTAGTTCAACAAGATCCGACCATGGTGTCTAGTTCAACAAGATCTTACCATGGTGTCTAGTTCAACAAGATCCGACCATGGTGTCTAGTTCAACAAGATCCGACCATGGTGTCTAGTTCAACAATATCCTACCATGGTGTCTAGTTCCACAAGATCCGACCATGGTGTCTAGTTCCACAAGATCCGACCATGGTGTCTAGTTCAACTAGATCCGACCATGGTGAATAGTTCAACTAGATCCGACCATGGTGTCTAGTTCAACAAGATCCTACCATGGTGTCTAGTTCAACTAGATCCGACCATGGTGTCTAGTTCAACTAGATCCGACCATGGTGAATAGTTCAACTAGATCCGACCATGGTGTCTAGTTCAACTAGATCCGACCATGGTGTCTAGTTCAACAATATCCTACCATGGTGAATAGTTCAACTAGATCTTACCATGGTGTCTAGTTCAACTAGATCCGACCATGGTGTATAGTTCAACTAGATCCGACCATGGTGAATAGTTCAACTAGATCTTACCATGGTGTCTAGTTCAACTAGATCCGACCATGGTGTCTAGTTCAACTAGATCCGACCATGGTGTCTAGTTCAACTAGATCCGACCATGGTGAATAGTTCAACTAGATCTTACCATGGTGTCTAGTTCAACTAGATCTTACCATGGTGTCTAGTTCAACTAGATCCTACCATGGTGTGAAGTTCAACTAGATCCGACCATGGTGTCTAGTTCAACTAGATCCGACCATGGTGTCTAGTTCAACAAGATCTTACCATGGTTTCAAGTTCAACTAGATCCGACCATGGTGTCAAGTTCAACTAGATCTTACCATGGTGTCTAGTTCAACTAGGTCCGACCATGGTGTCTAGTTCAACAAGATCCGACCATGGTGTCTAGTTCAACAAGATCCGACCATGGTGTCTAGTTCAACAAGATCCGACCATGGTGTCTAGTTCAACAAGATCCGACCATGGTGTCTAGTTCAACAAGATCCGACCATGGTGTCTAGTTCAACAAGATCCTACCATGGTGTGAAGTTCAACTAGATCCGACCATGGTGTCAAGTTCAACTAGATCCGACCATGGTGTCTAGTTCAACTAGATCCGACCATGGTGAATAGTTCAACAAGATCCGACCATGGTGTCTAGTTCCACAAGATCTTACCATGGTGTCTAGTTCAACAATATCCGACCATGGTGTCTAGTTCAACTAGATCCGACCATGGTGTCTAGTTCAACAATATCCGACCATGGTGTCTAGTTCAACTAGATCCGACCATGGTGAATAGTTCAACAATATCCTACCATGGTGTCTAGTTCAACTAGATCCGACCATGGTGTCTAGTTCAACAAGATCCGACCATGGTGTCTAGTTCAACAAGATCCGACCATGGTGTCTAGTTCAACAAGATCCGACCATGGTGTCTAGTTCAACTAGATCCGACCATGGTGTCTAGTTCAACAAGATCCGACCATGGTGTCTAGTTCAACAAGATCCTACCATGGTGTCTAGTTCCACAAGATCCTACCATGGTGAATAGTTCAACTAGATCCGACCATGGTGTCTAGTTCAACTAGATCCGACCATGGTGTCTAGTTCAACAATATCCTACCATGGTGAATAGTTCAACTAGATCTTACCATGGTGTCTAGTTCAACTAGATCCGACCATGGTGTCTAGTTCAACTAGATCCGACCATGGTGTCTAGTTCAACTAGATCCTACCATGGTGTCTAGTTCAACAATATCCTACCATGGTGTCTAGTTCAACAATATCCTACCATGGTGTCTAGTTCAACTAGATCCTACCATGGTGTCTAGTTCAACTAGATCCTACCATGGCGAATAGTTCAACTAGATCCTACCATGGTGTCTAGTTCAACAAGATCTTACCATGGTGTCAAGTTCAACTAGATCTTACCATGGTGTCTAGTTCAACTAGATCCTACCATGGTGTCTAGTTCAACAAGATCTTACCATGGTGTCTAGTTCAACTAGATCTTACCATGGTGTCTAGTTCAACTAGATCCGACCATGGTGAATAGTTCAACTAGATCCGACCATGGTGTCTAGTTCAACTAGATCCTACCATGGTGTCTAGTTCAACAAGATCCTACCATGGTGTCTAGTTCAACTAGATCCGACCATGGTGAATAGTTCAACTAGATCCTACCATGGTGAATAGTTCAACTAGATCCGACCATGGTGTCTAGTTCAACTAGATCCGACCATGGTGAATAGTTCAACTAGATCCGACCATGGTGTCTAGTTCAACTAGATCCTACCATGGTGTCTAGTTCAACTAGATCCGACCATGGTGTCTAGTTCAACTAGATCTTACCATGGTGTCTAGTTCAACTAGATCTTACCATGGTGTCTAGTTCAACTAGATCTTACCATGGTGTCTAGTTCAACTAGATCTTACCATGGTGTCTAGTTCAACTATATCCTACCATGGTGTCTAGTTCAACAAGATCCTACCATGGTGTCTAGTTCAACTAGATCTTACCATGGTGTCTAGTTCAACTAGATCTTACCATGGTGTCTAGTTCAACTATATCCTACCATGGTGTCTAGTTCAACAAGATCTTACCATGGTGAATAGTTCAACTAGATCTTACCATGATGTCTAGTTCAACTAGATCCTACCATGGTGTCTAGTTCAACAATATCCTACCATGGTGTCTAGTTCAGCAATATCCTACCATGGTGTCTAGTTCAACAATATCCTACCATGGTGTCTAGTTCAACAATATCCTACCATGGTGAATAGTTCAACTAGATCTTACCATGGTGTCTAGTTCAACAATATCCTACCATGGTGAATAGTTCAACTAGATCCGACCATGGTGTCTAGTTCAACAATATCCTACCATGATGTCTAGTTCAACTATATCCTACCATGGTGTCTAGTTCAACTAGATCCTACCATGGTGTCTAGTTCAACTAGATCCTACCATGGTGTCTAGTTCAACAAGATCCGACCATGGTGTCTAGTTCAACAATATCCTACCATGGTGTCTAGTTCAACTAGATCCTACCATGGTGTCTAGTTCAACTAGATCCTACCATGGTGTCTAGTTCAACTAGATCCTACCATGGTGTCTAGTTCAACTAGATCCTACCATGGTGTCTAGTTCAACTAGATCCTACCATGGTGTCTAGTTCAACTAGATCCTACCATGGTGTCTAGTTCAACAAGATCCGACCATGGTGTCTAGTTCAGCAAGATCCTACCATGGTGTCTAGTTCCACAAGATCCTACCATGGTGTCTAGTTCAACAAGATCCTACCATGGTGTCTAGTTCAACAAGATCCTACCATGGTGTCTAGTTCCACAAGATCCTACCATGGTGTCTAGTTCAACAATATCCTACCATGGTGTCTAGTTCAACAAGATCCTACCATGGTGTCTAGTTCAACAATATCCTACCATGGTGTCTAGTTCAACTAGATCCTACCATGGTGTCTAGTTCAACTAGATCCTACCATGGCGAATAGTTCAACTAGATCCTACCATGGTGTCTAGTTCAACTAGATCCTACCATGGTGTCTAGTTCAACAAGATCCTACCATGGTGTCTAGTTCAACTAGATCCTACCATGGTGAATAGTTCAACTAGATCCTACCATTTTGCAGCACCTCTCCGTCTTATTTGTTGTAGTGTGCCCTCGTAGCTCCAGTGTTCCTCACGCTATCGGTCCGTCTATATAGAACAGCAGAGGGATAATATCTTCTCCTTGCATCCCATCGCTCTCACTCTGTCATCAATATGGTGCTGTGTTCTGGATGTCTCCTTTCTCTCGCAGCGCTGTGTGTGTCAGATCACCGACTGTGTAGAAACGGACCTGAAGCCAAGCGCGATACACAGTGCAGAGGACAGATGTTGCCTGTTGGAGTACAGCATGGTCTTAAAGCTCACAGCGTTCCGGGTCTGAAGGTAGAAAGCAACGACAGGTTCCTCTCCGTAACCAATAAGGACACTGGAATACAGAGCAGCTCCACAATAACCGCGCAAGTGCGAGCAACAGTGGCTTATTCAATCCATGGTGCTGAATTGAATGAAACGGCCGTTGTGTCGCGATCCTAGATATTTCACTTTGGATGCGTGCTGGTTGTCCGTAGTTCTGAATGACAGCTCTTTGAATGACACATTAACTTATTCCAATTAATGACGGAGAATAATTATCTCCCTGCCGGGTATATTGACGTCAATGTGCAGAGTGATTGTGAGAGCACTGGATCGTAAAATTTCACTCTGGGTTGTTTCAGCATTATAATCTTCTGAAAATAATATCTGAATGGTCCTGAGAGACAATATATGTCCTATGGAACCTGGTTAACAGTCCCTATATAGAGCCCTGTAGCTCAGTTGGTAGAGCATGGCGCTTGTAACGCCAGGGTAGTGGGTTCGATTCCCGGGACCACCCATACGTAGAATGTATGCACACATGACTGTAAGTCGCTTTGGATAAAAGCGTCAGCTAAATGGCATATATTATTATATATTATATATAGAGCCCTATGGAACCTAGTCAACAGTCCTTATATAGAGCCCTATGGAACCTAGTCAACAGTCCCTATATAGAGCCTTATGGAACCTGGTTAACAGTCCCTATATAGAGCCCTATGGAACCTGGTTAACAGTCCCTATATAGAGCCCTATGGAACCTGGTTAACAGTCCCTATATAGAGCCCTATGGAACCTGGCTAACAGTCCCTATATAGAGTCCTATGGAACCTGGTCAACAGCCCCTATATAGAGCCCTATGGAACCTGGTTAACAGTCCCTATATAGAGCCCTATGGAACCTGGTTAACAGTCCCTATATAGAGCCCTATGGAACCTGGTCAACAGTCCCTATATAGAGTCCTATGGAAACTGGTCAACAGTCCCTATATAGAGTCCTATGGAACCTGGTTAACAGTCCCTATATAGAGCCCTATGGAACCTGGTCAACAGTCCCTATATAGAGCCCTATGGAACCTGGTCAACAGTCCCTATATAGAGCCCTATGGAACCTGGTCAACAGTCCCTATATAGAGCCATATGGAACCTGGTCAATAGTCCCTATATAGAGCCCTATGGAACCTGGTCAACAGTCCCTATTTAGAGTCCTATGGAACCTGGTCAACAGTCCCTATATAGAGCCCTATGGAACCTGGTCAACAGTCCCTATATAGAGCCCTATGGAACCTGGTCAACAGTCCCTATATAGAGCCCTATGGAACCTGGTCAACAGTCCCTATATAGAGCCCTATGGAACCTGGTGAACAGTCCCTATTTAGAGTCCTATGGAACCTGGTCAACAGTCCCTATATAGAGCCCTATGGAACCTAGTCAACAGTCCCTATATAGAGCCCTATGGAACCTAGTCAACAGTCCCTATATAGAGCCCTATGGAACCTAGTCAACATTCCCTATATAGAGCCCTATGGAACCTAGAGAACAGTCCCTATTTAGAGTCCTATGGAACCTGGTCAACAGTCCCTATATAGAGCCCTATGGAAACTGGTCAACAGCCCCTATATAGAGCCCTATGGAACCTGGTCAACAGTCCCTATATAGAGCCCTATGGAACCTGGTCAACAGTCCCTATTTAGAGTCCTATGGAACCTGGTCAACAGTCCCTATATAGAGCCCTATGGAACCTGGTCAACAGTCCCTATATAGAGCCCTATGGAAGCTGGTCAACAGTCCCTATATAGAGCCCTATGGAACCTGGTCAACAGTCCCTATATAGAGCCCTATGGAACCTGGTCAATAGTCCCTATATAGAGCCCTATGGAACCTGGTCAATAGTCCCTATATAGAGCCCTATGGAACCTAGTCAACAGTCCCTATATAGAGCCCTATGGAACCTGGTCAACAGTCCCTATATAGAGCCCTATGGAAGCTGGTCAACAGTCCCTATATAGAGCCCTATGGAACCTGGTCAACAGTCCCTATATAGAGCCCTATGGAACCTGGTCAATAGTCCCTATATAGAGCCCTATGGAACCTGGTCAATAGTCCCTATATAGAGCCCTATGGAACCTGGTCAACAGTCCCTATTTAGAGTCCTATGGAACCTGGTTAACAGTCCCTATATAGAGCCCTATGGAACCTGGTCAACAGTCCCTATATAGAGCCCTATGGAACCTGGTCAACAATCCCTATATAGAGTCCTATGGAACCTGGTCAACAGTCCCTATATAGAGTCCTATGGAACCTGGTCAACAGTCCCTATTTAGAGTCCTATGGAACCTGGTCAACAGTCCCTATATAGAGCCCTATGGAACCTGGTCAATAGTCCCTATATAGAGCCCTATGGAACCTGGTCAACAGTCCCTATTTAGAGTCCTATGGAACCTGGTCAACAGTCCCTATTTAGAGTCCTATGGAACCTGGTCAACAGTCCCTATATAGAGCCCTATGGAAACTGGTCAACAGTCCCTATATAGAGCCCTATGGAACCTGGTCAATAGTCCCTATATAGAGCCCTATGGAACCTGGTTAACAGTCCCTATTTTGAGTCCTATGGAACCTGGTCAACAGTCCCTATTTAGAGTCCTATGGAACCTGGTCAACAGTCCCTATATAGAGCCCTATGGAACCTGGTCAATAGTCCCTATATAGAGCCCTATGGAACCTGGTTAACAGTCCCTATTTTGAGCCCTATGGAACCTGGTTAACAGTCCCTATATAGAGCCCTATGGAACCTGGTCAACAGTCCCTATTTAGAGCCCTATGGAACCTAGTCAACATTCCCTATATAGAGCCCTATGGAACCTAGTCAACAGTCCCTATATAGAGCCCTATGGAACCTGGTTAACAGTCCCTATTTAGAGCCCTATGGAACCTGGTTAACAGTCCCTATATAGAGCCCTATGGAACCTAGTCAACAGTCCCTATTTAGAGCCCTATGGAACCTGGTCAACAGTCCCTATTTAGAGCCCTATGGAACCTAGTCAACAGTCCCTATATAGAACCCTATGGAACCTAGTCAACAATCCCTATTTAGAGCCCTATGGAACCTAGTCAACAGTCCCTATATAGAGCCCTATGGAACCTAGTCAACAGTCCCTATATAGAGCCCTATGGAACCTAGTCAACATTCCCTATATAGAGCCCTATGGAACCTAGTCAACAGTCCCTATATAGAGCCCTATGGAACCTGGTTAACAGTCCCTATTTAGAGCCCTATGGAACCTGGTTAACAGTCCCTATATAGAGCCCTATGGAACCTAGTCAACAGTCCCTATTTAGAGCCCTATGGAACCTGGTCAACAGTCCCTATTTAGAGCCCTATGGAACCTAGTCAACAGTCCCTATAGAACCCTATGGAACCTAGTCAACAATCCCTATTTAGAGCCCTATGGAACCTAGTCAACAGTCCCTATATAGAGCCCTATGGAACCTAGTCAACAGTCCCTATATAGAGCCCTATGGAACCTAGTCAACAGTCCCTATATAGAGCCCTATGGAACCTAGTCAACAGTCCCTATATAGAGCCCTATGCAACCTGGTGAACAGTCCCTATTTAGAGTCCTATGGAACCTGGTCAACAGTCCCTATATAGAGCCCTATGGAACCTGGTCAACAGTCCCTATATAGAGCCCTATGGAAGCTGGTCAACAGTCCCTATATAGAGCCTTATGGGCAGATACAGAGGT
>NW_026279473.1:105000-106042 GCF_023373465.1 Oncorhynchus keta
AGACTGTAAAATAATCTGGCAACACGATGCAGGCTAGAAGGACTGTAAAAGAATCTGGCAATATGTGGCTAGTGACTGTAAAGAATCTGGCAAGATATGATGCAGGCTGGAAGACTGTAAAAGAATCTGGCAATATGTGCAGGCTGGAAGACTGTAAAAGAATCTGGCAACACGATGCAGGCTGGAAGACTGTAAAAGAATCTGGCAACACGATGCAGGCTGGAAGACTGTAAAAGAATCTGGCAACATGATGCAGGCTGGAAGACTGTAAAAGAATCTGGCAACACGATGCAGGCTGGAAGACTGTAATAAATACAAATCTGGCAACACTAACATGCAGGCTGGAAGACTCTAAAAGAAATCTGGCAACCAGATGCAGGCTAGAAGACTGTAAAGAATCTGGCAAACACGGTCATGCAAGGCTGGAAGACTGTAAAAGGGGTTTGGTTTGACCAATCTGGCAACAAGATGCAGGCTATGAGACTGTAAAAGAATTTTGTCAACACGATGCAGGCTGGAAGACTGTAAAATTATCTCCTACCAGAGCCCTGGAAGACTGTAAGGGCATCTATATAAGGAATAGATGCAGGCTGGAAGACTGTAAAAGAATCTGGCAACACGTCCAGGGCTGGAAGACTGTAAAAGAATCTGGCAAACGATGCAGGCTGGAAGACTGTAAAAGCCAATCTGGCAAATATCAGGCTGGAAGACTGTAAAAGAATCTGGCAACACGATGCAGGCTGGAAGACTGTAAAATAATCTGGCAACACGATGCAGGCTGGAAGATTGTAAAAGAATCTGGCAACACGATGCAGGCTAGAAGACTGTAAAAGAATCTGGCAACACGATGCAGGCTGGAAGACGTGCCGAGGAGACAGAACAGAACAGATTCCAATGATACGCGAAGGGCTGACCAAGCAGACAGAACAGAACACACTCCAATCACGGAGGAAATCTAAGACGGAATGACTATACAACTGTAAATACATAACGACGGGCCAAGATTCGAACAAATGAAATTGTATTGGTCACGTACACATAT
>NW_026279474.1:0-10266 GCF_023373465.1 Oncorhynchus keta
ACATTTAAGTCATTTAGCAGACGCTCTTATCCAGAGCGACTTACAAATTGGTGCATTCACCTTATGACATCCAGTGGAACAGCCACTTTACAATAGTGCATCTAAATCTTTTAAGGGGGAGGGGGGGTGAGAAGGATTACTTTATCCTATCTGGGGTATTCCTTAAAGAGGTGGGGTTTCAGGTGTCTCCGGAAGGTGGTGATTGACTCCGCTGTCCTGGCGTCGTGAGGAGTTTGTTCCACCATTAGGGAGCCAGAGCAGCGAACAGTTTGACTGGGCTGAGCGGGAACTGTACTTCCTCAGTGGTAGGGAGGCGGAAGCAGGCCAGAGGTGGATGAACGCAGTGCCCTTGTTTGAGTGGCAAGACACAGTCAGAGCCTGGAGATACTGAGGTGCCGTTCCCCTCACAGCCCATAGGCAAGCACCATGGTCTTGGCGGATGCGAGCTTCAACTGGAAGCCAGTGGAGAGAGCGGAGGAGCGGGGTGGCGTGAGAGACCTTGGGAAGGTTGAACACCAGACGGGCTGCGAGCGTTCTGGATGAGTTGTAGGGGTTTTAATGGCACAGGCAGGAGCCCAGCCAACAGCGTAGTTGCAGTAATCCAGACGGGGGAGATGACAAGTGCCTGGATTAGGACCTGCGCGCTTCCTGTGTGAGGCAGGGTCGTACTCTGCGGATGTTGTAGAGCATGAACCTACAGGAAACGGGCCACCGCCTTGATGTTAGTTGAGAACGACAGGTGTTGTCCAGGATCACGCCAAGGTTC
Organism: Oncorhynchus keta; assembly: GCF_023373465.1. Classification (NCBI taxonomy): domain Eukaryota; kingdom Metazoa; phylum Chordata; class Actinopteri; order Salmoniformes; family Salmonidae; genus Oncorhynchus; species Oncorhynchus keta. Next base: position 767 of record NW_026279474.1, read on the forward strand.
TTAGCGCTCTGGGAGGAGGACACAATGGAGTTGTCAACCGTGATGGCGAGATCATGGAACGGGTAGTCCTTCACCGGGAGGAAGAGCAGCTCCGTCTTGCCGAGGTTCAGCTTGAGGTGGTGATCCGTCATCCACACTGATATGTCTGCCAGACATGCAGAGATGCGATTTGCCACCTGGTCATCAGAAGGGGGAAAAAGGAGAAGATTAATTGTGTGTCGTCTGCATAGCAATGATAGGAGAGACCATGTGAGGTTATGACAGAGCCAAGTGACTTGGTGTATAGCGAGAATAGGAGAGGGCCTAGAACAGAGCCCTGGGGGACACCAGTGGTGAGAGCGCGTGAGTGAGGAGACAGATTCTCGCCACGCCACCTGGTAGGAGCGACCTGTCAGGTAGACGCAATCAAGCGTGGCCCGCGCCGGAGATGCCCAACTCGGAGAGGGTGGAGAGGAGGATCTGATGGTTCACAGTATCGAAGGCAACCGATAAGTCTAGAAGGATGAGAGCAGAGGAGAGAGAGTTAGCTTTAGCAGTGCGGAGCGCCTCCGTGATACAGAGAAGAGCAGTCTCAGTTGAATGACTAGTCTTGAAACCTGACTGATTTGGATCAAGAAGGTCATTCTGAGAGAGATAGCGGGAGAGCTGGCCAAGGACGGCACGTTCAAGAGTTTTGGAGAGAAAAGAAAGAAGGGATACTGGTCTGTAGTTGTTGACATCGGAGGGATCGAGTGTAGGTTTTTTCGTAGCCAGCGGTCAGGGATGAGTTGATGAGCGAGGTGAGGTAGGGGAGAAGGTCTCCGGAAATGGTCTGGAGAAGAGAGGAGGGGATAGGGTCGAGTGGGCAGGTTGTTACGGCCGGCCGTCACAAGACGCGCAGATTTCATCTGGAGAGAGAGGGGAGAAAGAGGTCAGAGCACAGGGTAGGGCAGTGTGAGCAGAACCAGCGGTGTCGTTTGACTTAGCAAACGAGGATCGGATGTCGTCGACCTTCTTTTCAAAATGGTTGACGAAGTCACCTGCAGAGAGGGGAGGAGGGGGTGGGGGGAGGAGGATTCAGGAGGGAGGAGAAGGTGGCAAAGAGCTTCCTAGGGTACAAACCAGCCAGGTTGTAGTTGGTCTAGTCTAATACAAACCAGCCAGGTTGTAGTTGGTCTAGTCTAATACAAACCAGCCAGGTTGTAGTTGGTCTAGTCTAATACAAACCAGCCAGGTTGTAGTTCTAGTCTAATACAAACCAGCCAGGTTGTAGTTGGTCTAATACAAACCAGTCAGGTTGTAGTTGGTCTAATCAGTGGTTGTAGTTACAAACAAAAACCAGCCAGGTTGTAGTTGGTCTAGTCTAGTACAAACCAGTCAGGTTGTAGTTGGTCTAGTCTAGTACAAACCAGCCAGGTTATAGTCGGTCTAGTCTAGTACAAACCAGCCAGGTTGTAGTTGGTCTAGTCTAGTACAAACCAGTCAGGTTGTAGTTGGTCTAGTCTAGTACAAACCAGCCAGGTTGTAGTTGGTCTAATACAAACCAGCCAGGTTGTAGTTGGTCTAATACAAACCAGCCAGGTTGTAGTTGGTCTAGTCTAATACAAACCAGCCAGGTTGTAGTTGGTCTAAAACAAACCAGCCAGGTTGTAGTTGGTCTAGTCTAGTACAAACCAGCCAGGTTATAGTTGGTCTAGTCTAGTACAAACCAGCCAGGTTGTAGTTGGTCTAAAACAAACCAGCCAGGTTGTAGTTGGTCTAGTCTAGTACAAACCAGTCAGGTTGTAGTTGGTCTAATACAAACCAGCCAGGTTATAGTCGGTCTAGTCTAGTACAAACCAGCCAGGTTGTAGTTGGTCTAGTCTAATACAAACCAGCCAGGTTGTAGTTGGTCTAGTCTAGTACAAACCAGCCAGGTTATAGTTGGTCTAGTACAAACCAGCCAGGTTGTAGTTGGTCTAAAACAAACCAGCCAGGTTGTAGTTGGTCTAGTCTAGTACAAACCAGTCAGGTTGTAGTTGGTCTAATACAAACCAGCCAGGTTATAGTCGGTCTAGTCTAGTACAAACCAGCCAGGTTGTAGTTGGTCTAATACAAACCAGCCAGGTTGTAGTTGGTCTAGTCTAATACAAACCAGCCAGGTTGTAGTTGGTCTAGTCTAATACAAACCAGCCAGGTTATAGTTGGTCTAGTCTAGTACAAACCAGCCAGGTTGTAGTTGGTCTAATACAAACCAGCCAGGTTGTAGTTGGTCTAGTACAAACCAGTCAGGTTGTAGTTGGTCTAATACAAACCAGCCAGGTTGTAGTGGTCTAGTCTAATACAAACCAGCCAGGTTGTAGTTGGTCTAGTCTAATACAAACCAGCCAGGTTGTAGTTGGTCTAAGTCTAGTACAAACCAGCCAGGTTGTAGTTGGTCGAATACAAACCAGCCAGGTTGTAGTTGGTATAGTCTAGTACAAACCAGCCAGGTTATAGTTGTCTAGTCTAATACAAACCAGCCAGGTTGTAGTTGGTCTAGTCAGTACAAACCAGCCAGGTTGTAGTTGGTCTAATACAAACCAGCCAGGTTGTAGTTGGTCTAAGTACAAACCAGCCAGGTTGTAGTTGGTCTAATACAAACCAGCCAGGTTGTAGTTGGTCTAGTCTAGTACAAACCAGCCAGGTTGTAGTTGGTCTAGTCTAGTACAAACCAGCCAGGTTGTAGTTGGTCTAGTCTAGTACAAACCAGCCAGGTTGTAGTTGGTCTAATACAAACCAGCCAGGTTGTAGTTGGTCTATCCAGTACAAACCAGCCAGGTTGTAGTTGGTCTAATACAAACCAGCCAGTTTGTAGTTGGTCTAATACAAACCAGTCAGGTTGTAGTTGGTCTAGTCCAGTACAAACCAGTCAGGTTGTAGTTGGTCTAGTCCAGTACAAACCAGTCAGGTTGTAGTTGGTCTAGTTCTAGTACAAACCAGCCAGGTTATAGTCGGTCTAGTCCAGTACAAACCAGCCAGGTTGTAGTCGGAGTCTAGTACAAACCAGCCAGGTTGTAGTTGGTCTAGTCTAGTACAAACCAGTCAGGTTTAATTGGTCTAGTCTAGTACAAACCAGCCAGGTTATAGTCGGTCTAATACAAACCAGCCAGTTGTACTGGTTAGTCTAGTACAAACCAGCCAGGTTATAGTCGGTCTAGTCTGTACAAACCAGCCAGGTTATAGTCGGATACAAACCAGTCAGGTTGTAGTCTGTCTAGTCTAGTACAAACCAGCCAGGTTAAAGTCGGTCTAGTCTAGTACAAACCAGCCAGGTTATAGTCGGTCTAATACAAACCAGCCAGGTTGTAGTCGGTCTAGTCTAGTACAAAACCAGCCAGGTTATAGTCGGTCTAGTCTAGTACAAACCAGCCAGGTTATAGGGTCTAATACAAACCAGTCAGGTTGTAGTCGGTCTAGTCTAGTACAAACCAGCCAGGTTAAAGTCAGTCTAGTCTAGTACAAACCAGCCAGGTTGTAGTTGGTCTAGTCTAGTACAAACCAGCCAGGTTGTAGTCGGAGTCTAATACAAACCAGCCAGGTTGTAGTCGGTCTAGTCTAATACAAACCAGCCAGGTTGTAGTTGGTCTAGTCTAGTACAAACCAGCCAGGTTGTAGTCGGTCTAGTCTAGTACAAACCAGCCAGGTTGTAGTTGGTCTAATACAAACCAGTCAGGTTGTAGTTGGTCTAGTCTAATACAAACCAGCCAGGTTGTAGTTGGTCTAATACAAACCAGCCAGGTTGTAGTTGGTCTAGTCTAGTACAAACCAGCCACTGGTCTAGTCTAATACAAACCAGCCAGGTTATAGTCGGTCTAGTCTAGTACAAACCAGCCAGGTTATAGTCGGTCTAATACAAACCAGTCAGGTTGTAGTCGGTCTAGTCTAGTACAAACCAGCCAGGTTAAAGTCGGTCTAGTCTAGTACAAACCAGCCAGGTTGTAGTTGGTCTAGTCTAGTACAAACCAGCCAGGTTGTAGTCGGTCTAGTCTAATACAAACCAGCCAGGTTGTAGTTGGTCTAGTCTAATACAAACCAGCCAGGTTGTAGTCGGTCTAGTCTAATACAAACCAGCCAGGTTATAGTCGGTCTAGTCTAATACAAACCAGCCAGGTTGTAGTTGGTCTAGTCTAGTACAAACCAGCCAGGTTGTAGTTGGTCTAGTCTAATACAAACCAGCCAGGTTGTAGTTGGTCTAGTCTAATACAAACCAGCCAGGTTGTAGTCGGTCTAGTCTAATACAAACCAGCCAGGTTGTAGTTGGTCTAATACAAACCAGCCAGGTTATAGTCGGTCTAGTCTAGTACAAACCAGCCAGGTTGTAGTTGGTCTAGTCTAGTACAAACCAGCCAGGTTGTAGTTGGTCTAGTCTAGTACAAACCAGCCAGGTTATAGTCGGTCTAGTCTAGTACAAACCAGCCAGGTTATAGTGGTCTAGTCTAGTACAAACCAGCCAGGTTGTAGTTGGTCTAGTCTAATACAAACCAGCCAGGTTGTAGTTGGTCTAATACAAACCAGCCAGGTTGTAGTTGGTCTAGTACAAGCCAGCCAGGTTGTAGTTGGTCTAGTCTAGTACAAACCAGCCAGGTTGTAGTTGGTCTAATACAAACCAGCCAGGTTGTAGTTGGTCTAGTCTAGTACAAACCAGCCAGGTTATAGTCGGTCTAAGTACAAACCAGCCAGGTTGTAGTTGGTCTAGTCTAATACAAACCAGCCAGGTTATAGTTGGTCTAATACAAACCAGCCAGGTTGTAGTTGGTCTAATACAAACCAGCCAGGTTGTAGTTGGTCTAATACAAACCAGCCAGGTTGTAGTTGGTCTAATACAAACCAGCCAGGTTGTAGTTGGTCTAAAACAAACCAGCCAGGTTGTAGTTGGTCTAGTCAGTACAAACCAGTCAGGTTGTAGTTGGTCTAATACAAACCAGCCAGGTTATAGTTGGTCTAGTCTAGTACAAACCAGCCAGGTTGTAGTTGGTCTAGTCTAATACAAACCAGCCAGGTTGTAGTTGGTCTAGTCTAGTACAAACCAGTCAGGTTATAGTTGGTCTAGTCTAGTACAAACCAGCCAGGTTGTAGTTGGTCTAAAACAAACCAGCCAGGTTGTAGTTGGTCTAGTCTAGTACAAACCAGTCAGGTTGTAGTTGGTCTAATACAAACCAGCCAGGTTATAGTCGGTCTAGTCTAGTACAAACCAGCCAGGTTGTAGTTGGTCTAGTCTAGTACAAACCAGCCAGGTTGTAGTTGGTCTAGTCTAATACAAACCAGCCAGGTTGTAGTTGGTCTAGTCTAGTACAAACCAGCCAGGTTGTAGTTGGTCTAGTCTAGTACAAACCAGCCAGGTTGTAGTTGGTCTAATACAAACCAGCCAGGTTGTAGTTGGTCTAGTACAAATCAGTCAGGTTGTAGTTGGTCTAATACAAACCAGCCAGGTTATAGTCGGTCTAGTCTAGTACAAACCAGCCAGGTTGTAGTTGGTCTAGTCTAATACAAACCAGCCAGGTTGTAGTTGGTCTAGTCTAGTACAAACCAGCCAGGTTGTAGTTGGTCTAATACAAACCAGCCAGGTTGTAGTTGGTATAGTCTAGTACAAACCAGCCAGGTTGTAGTTGGTCTAGTCTAGTACAAACCAGCCAGGTTGTAGTTGGTCTAGTCTAGTACAAACCAGCCAGGTTGTAGTTGGTCTAATACAAACCAGCCAGGTTGTAGTTGGTCTAGTACAAACCAGCCAGGTTGTAGTTGGTCTAATACAAACCAGCCAGGTTGTAGTTGGTCTAGTCTAGTACAAACCAGCCAGGTTGTAGTTGGTCTAGTCAGTACAAAACCAGCCAGGTTGTAGTTGGTCTAGTCTAGTACAAACCAGCCAGGTTGTAGTTGGAAATACAAACCAGCCAGGTTGTAGTTGGTCTAGTCTAATACAAACCAGCCAGGTTGTAGTTGGTCTAATACAAACCAGCCAGTTTGTAGTTGGTCTAATACAAACCAGTCAGGTTGTAGTTGGTCTAGTCCAGTACAAACCAGTCAGGTTGTAGTTGGTCTAGTCCAGTACAAACCAGTCAGGTTGTAGTTGGTCTAGTCTAGTACAAACCAGCCAGGTTATAGTCGGTCTAGTCTAGTACAAACCAGCCAGGTTGTAGTCGGTCTAGTCTAGTACAAACCAGCCAGGTTGTAGTTGGTCTAGTCTAGTACAAACCAGTCAGGTTGTAATTGGTCTAGTCTAGTACAAACCAGCCAGGTTATAGTTGGTCATTTAATACAAACCAGCCAGGTTGTACTTGGTCTAGTCTAGTACAAACCAGCCAGGTTATAGTCGGTCTAGTCTAGTACAAACCAGCCAGGTTATAGTCGGTCTAATACAAACCAGTCAGGTTGTAGTCTGTCTAGTCTAGTACAAACCAGCCAGGTTAAAGTCGGTCTAGTCTAGTACAAACCAGCCAGGTTATAGTCGGTCTAATACAAACCAGCCAGGTTGTAGTCGGTCTAGTCTAGTACAAACCAGCCAGGTTATAGTCGGTCTAGTCTAGTACAAACCAGCCAGGTTATAGTCGGTCTAATACAAACCAGTCAGGTTGTAGTCAGTCTAGTCTAGTACAAACCAGCCAGGTTAAAGTCTGGTCTAGTCTAGTACAAACCAGCCAGGTTGTAGTTGGTCTAGTCTAGTACAAACCAGCCAGGTTGTAGTGGTCTAGTCTAATACAAACCAGCCAGGTTGTAGTCGGTCTAGTCTAATACAAACCAGCCAGGTTGTAGTTGGTCTAGTCTAGTACAAACCAGCCAGGTTGTAGTCGGTCTAGTCTAGTACAAACCAGCCAGGTTGTAGTTGGTCTAATACAAACCAGTCAGGTTGTAGTTGGTCTAGTCTAATACAAACCAGCCAGGTTGTAGTTGGTCTAATACAAACCAGCCAGGTTGTAGTTGGTCTAGTCTAGTACAAACCAGCCAGGTTGTAGTCGGTCTAGTCTAATACAAACCAGCCAGGTTATAGTCGGTCTAGTCTAGTACAAACCAGCCAGGTTATAGTCGGTCTAATACAAACCAGTCAGGTTGTAGTCGGTCTAGTCTAGTACAAACCAGCCAGGTTAAAGTCGGTCTAGTCTAGTACAAACCAGCCAGGTTGTAGTTGGTCTAGTCTAGTACAAACCAGCCAGGTTGTAGTCGGTCTAGTCTAATACAAACCAGCCAGGTTGTAGTTGGTCTAGTCTAATACAAACCAGCCAGGTTGTAGTCGGTCTAGTCTAATACAAACCAGCCAGGTTATAGTCGGTCTAGTCTAATACAAACCAGCCAGGTTGTAGTTGGTCTAGTCTAGTACAAAACCAGCCAGGTTGTAGTTGGTCTAGTCTAATACAAACCAGCCAGGTTGTAGTTGGTCTAGTCTAATACAAACCAGCCAGGTTGTAGTTGGTCTAGTCTAATACAAACCAGCCAGGTTGTAGTTGGTCTAGTCTAATACAAACCAGCCAGGTTATAGTCGGTCTAGTCTAGTACAAACCAGCCAGGTTGTAGTTGGTCTAGTCTAGTACAAACCAGCCAGGTTGTAGTTGGTCTAGTCTAGTACAAACCAGCCAGGTTATAGTCGGTCTAGTCTAGTACAAACCAGCCAGGTTATAGTCGGTCTAGTCTAGTACAAACCAGCCAGGTTGTAGTTGGTCTAGTCTAATACAAACCAGCCAGGTTGTAGTTGGTCTAATACAAACCAGCCAGGTTGTAGTTGGTCTAGTACAAGCCAGCCAGGTTGTAGTTGGTCTAGTTCTAGTACAAACCAGCCAGGTTGTAGTTGGTCTAATACAAACCAGCCAGGTTGTAGTTGGTCTAGTCTAGTACAAACCAGCCAGGTTATAGTCGGTCTAGTCTAGTACAAACCAGCCAGGTTGTAGTTGGTCTAGTCTAATACAAACCAGCCAGGTTATAGTTGGTCTAATACAAACCAGCCAGGTTGTAGTTGGTCTAATACAAACCAGCCAGGTTGTAGTTGGTCTAATACAAACCAGCCAGGTTGTAGTTGGTCTAATACAAACCAGCCAGGTTGTAGTTGGTCTAAAACAAACCAGCCAGGTTGTAGTTGGTCTAATACAAACCAGCCAGGTTGTAGTTGGTCTAAAACAAACCAGCCAGGTTGTAGTTGGTCTAATACAAACCAGCCAGGTTGTAGTTGGTCTAATACAAACCAGCCAGGTTGTAGTTGGTCTAATACAAACCAGCCAGGTTGTAGTTGGTCTAATACAAACCAGCCAGGTTGTAGTTGGTCTAATACAAACCAGCCAGGTTGTAGTTGGTCTAATACAAACCAGCCAGGTTGTAGTTGGTCTAGTCCAGTACAAACCAGCCAGGTTGTAGTTGGTCTAGTCTAATACAAACCAGCCAGGTTGTAGTTGGTCTAGTCTAATACAAACCAGCCAGGTTGTAGTCGGTCTAGTCTAATACAAACCAGCCAGGTTATAGTTGGTCTAATACAAACCAGCCAGGTTGTAGTTGGTCTAATACAAACCAGCCAGGTTGTAGTTGTTCTAATACAAACCAGTCAGGTTGTAGTTGGTCTAGTCTAGTACAAACCAGCCAGGTTGTAGTTGGTCTAGTCTAATACAAACCAGCCAGGTTATAGTTGGTCTAATACAAACCAGCCAGGTTGTAGTTGGTCTAATACAAACCAGTCAGGTTGTAGTTGGTCTAGTCTAGTACAAACCAGCCAGGTTGTAGTTGTTCTAATACAAACCAGTCAGGTTGTAGTTGGTCTAGTCTAATACAAACCAGCCAGGTTGTAGTTGTTCTAATACAAACCAGTCAGGTTGTAGTTGGTCTAGTCTAGTACAAACCAGCCAGGTTGTAGTTGGTCTAGTCTAATACAAACCAGCCAGGTTGTAGTTGGTCTAGTCTAATACAAACCAGCCAGGTTATAGTTGGTCTAGTCTAGTACAAACCAGCCAGGTTGTAGTTGGTCTAATACAAACCAGCCAGGTTGTAGTTGGTCTAATACAAACCAGCCAGGTTGTAGTTGGTCTAGTCTAATACAAACCAGCCAGGTTGTAGTTGGTCTAGTCTAATACAAACCAGCCAGGTTGTAGTTGGTCTAGTCTAATACAAACCAGCCAGGTTATAGTTGGTCTAGTCTAGTACAAACCAGCCAGGTTGTAGTTGGTCTAGTTGGTCTGTCTAGTACAAACCAGCCAGGTTGTAGTTGGTCTCTAGTCTAGTACAAACCAGCCAGGTTGTAGTTGGTCTAGTCTAGTACAAACCAGCCAGGTTGTAGTTGGTCTAGTCTAGTACAAACCAGCCAGGTTATAGTTGGTCTAGTCTAGTACAAAACCAGCCAGGTTGTAGTTGGTCTAGTCTAATACAAACCAGTTATAGCTGGTCTAGGTTATAGTTGGTCTAGTCAGTACAAAAACCAGCCAGGTTGTAGTTGGTCTAGTCTAGTACAAACCAGCCAGGTATGTAGTTGGTCTAGTCTAGTACAAACCAGCCAGGTTATAGTTGGTCTAGTCTAGTACAAACCAGCCAGGTTG
>NW_026279475.1:0-1323 GCF_023373465.1 Oncorhynchus keta
AACAAATTTTCTATGGGATTGAGGTCAGGGCTTTGTGATGGCCATTCCAACACCTTGACTTTGTTGTCCTTAAGCCATTTTGCCACAACTTTGGAAGTATGCTTGGGGTCTTGTCCGTTTAGAAGATCCATTTGCGACCAAGCATTAACTTCCTGACTGATGTCTCAAAATGTTTCTTGGACATATCCACATAATTTTCTTTCCTTATGAAGCCATCTATTTTGTGAAGTGCACCAGACCCTCCTGCAACAAAGCACCCCCACAACATGATGCTGCCACACCCGTGCTTCATGGTTGGAATGGTGTTCTTTGGCTTGCAAGCCTCCCCCTTTTTTTCTCCAAACATAACGGTGGTCATTATAGCCAAACAGTTCTATTTTTGTTTCATCAGACCAGAGGACATTTCTCCAAAAAGTACGGTCTTTGTCCCCATGTGCAGTTGCAAACCCTAGTCTGGCATTTTTTATGATGGTTATGGAGCAGTGGCTTCTTCCTTGCTGAGCGGCCTTTCAGGTTATGTCGAAATAGATACTTTTGTACCTGTTTCCTCCAGCATCTTCACTATGACCTTTGATGTTGTTCTGGGATTGATCTGCACTTTTCACACCAAAGTACTTTAATTTCTAGTAGACAGAACGCGTCTCCTTCCTGAGTGGTATGACGGCTGCGTAGTCCCATGGTGTTTATACGTGTGTACTATTGTTTGTACAGACAAACGTGGTACCTTCAGGTGTTTGGAAATTGCTCCCAAGGATGAACCAGACTTGTGGAGGTCTACAATTTCTTTTTGAGGTCTTGGCTGATTTCTTTTGATATTCCAATGATGTCAAATAAAAAGGCACTTTTAATGTAGGCCTTGAAATACGTCCTCAGGGACACCTCCAATTGACTCAAATTATGTCAATTAGCCCATCAGAAGCTTCTAAAGCCATGACATCATTTTCTAGAATTTTCAAAGCTGTTTAAAGGCACATTCAACTTAGTGTATGTAAACGTCTGACCCACTGGAATTGTGATACAGTGAATTATAAGTGAAATAACCTGTCTGTAAACAATTGTTGGAAAAAATACTTGTCATGCACAAAGTAGATGTCCTAACCGACATGCCAAAACTATAGTTTGCTACAAGAAATGTGTGGAGATGTTGAAAAACGAGTTTTAATGACTCCAACCTAAGTGTATGTATACTTCCGACTTCAGCTGCATGCCCTCACTGTGAGCATTCCTATAAATGCAACATGGAGGACACTTGAATCAGGTTGGGGACATTTGTCCTGGTCAAAGGTACAAACCGTTTAGAGTTTTGTCCCAATTCACCTTCAT
>NW_026279476.1:0-7129 GCF_023373465.1 Oncorhynchus keta
TTGAGGAGCTGAAGGCTGGGACTAGTCTTCAGAGACAGATGGGAGGGGGTTGAGGAGCTGAAAGGCTGGGACTAGTCTTCAGAGACAGATGGGAGAGGTTGAGGAGCTGAAGGCTGGGACTAGTCTTCAGAGATAGATGGGAGGAGGTTGAGGAAGCTGAAGGCCGGGACTAGTCTTCAGAGACAGATTTGAGGAGCTGAAGGCTGGGACTAGTCTTCAGAGATAGATGGGAGGGGTTGAGGGAGCTGAAGGATGGGACTAGTCTTCAGAGACAGATGGGAGGGGTTGAGGGGAGCTGAAGGATGGGACTAGTCTTCAGAGATAGATGGGAGGGGGGTTGAGGGAAGCTGAAGGCTGGGACTAGTCTTCAGAGACAGATGGGAGGGTTGAGGGAGCTGAAGGATGGGACTGGTCTTCAGAGATAGATGGGAGGGGTTGAGGGAGCTGAAGAATGGGACTGGTCTTCAGAGATAGATGGGAGGGTGAGGAGCTGAAGGATGGGACTAGTCTTCAGAGACAGATGGGAGGGGTTGAGGAGAGCTGAAGAATGGGACTAGTCTTCAGAGACAGATGGGATGGGTTGAGGGAAGCTGAAGGATAGGACTGGTCTTCAGAGACAGATGGGAGGTTGAGGAAGCTGAAGGATGGTACTGGTCTTCAGAGACAGATGGGAGGGGTTGAGGAGAGCTGAAGAATGGGACTAGTCTTCTAGAGACAGATGGGAGGTTGAGGAGGTGAAAGGATGGTACTAGTCTTCAGAGACAGATGGGAGGGAGTTGAGGGAAGCTGAAGGATAGGACTAGTCTTCAGAGACAGATGGGAGGAGTTGAGGAAGCTGAAGGATGGGACTAGTCTTCAGAGACAGATGGGAGAGTTGAGGAAGCTGAAGGATGGGACTAGTCTTTCAGAGATAGATGGGAGGGTTGAGGAAGCTGAAGGATGGGACTAGTCTTCAAAGACAGATGGGAGGGGTTGAGGAAGCTGAAGGATGGACTAGTCTTCAGAGACAGATGGGAGGGGTTGAGGAAGCTGAAGGATGGGACTAGTCTTCAGAGATAGATGGAGGTTGAGGAAGCTGAGATGGGACTAGTCTTCAGACAGATGGGAGGTTGAGAAGCTGAAGGATGGGACTAGTCTTCAGAGACAGATGGGAGGGTTGAGGAAGCTGAATGATGGGACTGAAGACAAACAAAAAAGATAACTAATGTAAAATACATGTGTCTGTAAAAATGTATATAGTAGTATGTACAGTATAAACTGGAAGTAGAAGCCCAAGTGTTGCTGTTCATTACTTTACTACAATTAGGGGAGGGTGGTAGGGTTGGGGAATATAATAAAGCCAAATATATATACAGGAGATTGAAATTATGTAGATAATTACATTGATAGGAGCCACAATTCTATCTGAAATTTTAAAGCTGATCTACCCCTAAATAATATATTTTTTAATGAATATATACAAAATAAGAAGGGTGTGTGAACGCACTTGCAATTTCTTTCACCATGGAGCAAGATTGTAAAGCTGTACGCTGAGAGTCAGGAAGTAAGTTCAGGAAGTGAATATATTTAATAAATAAACAAACAAAACAAGAAACACCAACATCGTGCCGACATAGGAAACAGAAACACTGACGACTCAACGAAGGGAAGCATCAGGAGTGTTTTATGTTTGTTTTTGTGATAGGTTCGATAGGCTCCCGTGCCTCAGCCGAAGGCAACCGGGGAGATGTCAGTCGGCTCATCAGGCTCACACTCCTCAGCTGGATCGGCGGCAGGTTCCCGCGCCTTAGCATAGGTGACCTTGGTGGGCGTCCGTGCGGCTGGAGCGCACCTCATGGAGGGTACTGTCACATGTGCTCCCTCTCGGCCTCTAGGTCACCCAGGCTGCACGTTAGGCGCACCTGTCACCAGCGTAATGTCGCATAATGACACTCACCTGGACTCTATCACCTCCTTGATTACCTGCCCTTTATGGTTTTATCCAGAATGAACAGAAGACTCCACAGTGGTGGCGTGGTCGTGTGTTGACCAATCAGCAGGAGTGGGCAGTGGTGGGAAAGGCGAGGGGTCAGGAATGCCCATCGGCTGTCTTAAATAAACGCAGGCCATTGAGAAACGATGACACCTTTTCTCCCAATGTGGTATCCATCAGCCTACCAGCAATCACCCTGCCTTTTAGAAGAGGCAGCAGGTATCTATGGTCCTTCTGTAGCTCAGTTGGTAGAGCATGGCTTGCAACGCCAGGGTAGTGAGTTCGATTCCAGGACCACCCATCGTAGAATGTATGTACACATGATTGTAAGTAAGCTTTGGATAAGCGTCTGCTAAATGGCATATATTATTATATTATATATATTTACCTGGTGCCTTTTGAGAGAAACAACGACTGGGTGAAACAGCTGCAGGTGGATTATGTTCAGGGTACAGCACTATATACTGTATAACTGTTACTATTAATGCACGTGATACTTCATAATATTACACTGGAACTATACTGTGAAAAAAAATAACTAACCCAAAATATATATTTTCAGAGGGTTCTGGTGCTCGGTGCTGAAGCGGGCTTCAAGCTGGACGGGAACTTGGTCGCCGTGGGTGGAACCTCATCGGCACAACGGGCGACCGTTCAAATGCCTGGACAACGTGGCACGATCATAGGATGCCACCTTTCCAACAAGTCCATGGAGTCTAGTGATCACTGACAGATCCTCTGCCCTCCTGTCTGTAGTCTAGTGATCACTGACAGATCCTCTCCCCTCCTGTCTGTAGTCTAGTGATCACTGACAGATCCTCTGCCCTCCAGTCTGTAGTCTAGTGATCACTGACAGATCCCTCTACCCTCCTGTCTGGCAATCTAGTGATCACTGACAGATCCTCTGCCCTCCCCTGCCAGTCTAGTAGATCACTGACAGATCCTCTCCCCCTTCCGTCTGTAGTCTAGTGATCACTGACAGATCCCTCTCCCCTCCTGTCTGTAGTCTAGTGATCACTGACAGATCCTCTGCCCTCAGTCTGTAGTCTAGTGATCACTGACAGATCCTCTGCCCTCCTGTCTGTAGTCTAGTGATCACTGACAGATCCTCTCCCCCTCCTGTCTGTAGTCTAGTGATCACTGACAGATCCTCTCCCCTTCCGTCTGTAGTCTAGTGATCACTGACAGATCCTCTCCCCTCCTGTCTGTAGTCTAGTGATCACTGACAGATCCACTCTGCCCTCCAGTCTGTGAGTCTAGTGATCACTGACAGATCCTCTGCCCTCCCTGTCTGTAGTCTAGTGATCACTGACAGATCCCTCTCCCCTCCTGTCTGTAGTCTAGTGATCACTGACAGATCCTCTGCCCTCCTGTCTGTAGTCTAGTGATCTGACAGATCCTCTGCCCTCCTGTCTGTAGTCTAGTGATCACTGACAGATCCTCCTGCCCCTCCTGTCTGTAGTCTAGTGATCACTGACAGATCCCCTCTGCCCTCCTGTCTGTAGTCTAGTGATCACTGACAGATCCTCTGCCTCCTGTCTGTAGTCTAGTGATCACTGACAGATCCTCTCCCCTCCTGTCTGTAGTCTAGTAGTCACTGACAGATCCTGTCTGTAGTCTAGTGATCACTGACAGATCCTCTGCCCCTGTCTGTAGTCTAGTGATCACTGACAGATCCTCTCTGCCCTCCTGTCTGTAGTCTAGTGTGATCACCCCTCCTGTCTGTAGTCTAGATCACTCTGCCCTCCCTGTCTGTAGTCTAGTGATCACTGACAGATCCTCTGCCCTCCTGTCTGAGTCCCTAGTGATCACTGACAGATCCTCTGCCCTCCCTGTCTGTAGTCTAGTGATCACTGACAGATCCTCTGCCCTCCTGTCTGTAGATCCTCTCCCCCTAGTGATCACTGACAGATCCTCTCCCCCTCCTGTCTCTGTAGTCTAGTGATCACTGACCAGATCCTCTGCCCTTGTCTGTAGTCTAGTGATCACTGACAGATCCTCTGCCCTACAATACAGCATAGTCTGGCTGATCACTGACAGATCCTCTGCCCTCAGTCTGTAGTCTAGTGATCACTGACAGATCCTCTGCCCTCCTGTCTGTAGTCTAGTGATCACTGACAGATCCTCTGCCCTCCTGTCTGTAGTCTAGTGATCACTGACAGATCCTCTGCCCTCCTGTCTGTAGTCTAGTGATCACTGACAGATCCTCTGCCCTCCTGTCTGTAGTCTAGTGATCACTGACAGATCCTCTGCCCTCCTGTCTGTAGTCTAGTGATCACTGACAGATCCTCTGCCCTCCTGTCTGTAGTCTAGTGATCACTGACAGATCCTCTGCCCTCCTGTCTGTAGTCTAGTGATCACTGACAGATCCTCTCTCCTCCTGTCTGTAGTCTAGTGATCACTGACAGATCCTCTGCCCTCCTGTCTGTAGTCTAGTGATCACTGACAGATCCTCTGCCCTCCTGTCTGTAGTCTAGTGATCACTGACAGATCCTCTCCCTCCTGTCTGTAGTCTAGTGATCACTGACAGATCCTCTGCCCTCCTGTCTGTAGTCTAGTGATCACTGACAGATCCTCTGCCCCTCCTGTCTGTAGTCTAGTGATCACTGACAGATCCTCTGCCCTCCTGTCTGTAGTCTAGTGATCACTGACAGATCCTCTGCCCTCCTGTCTGTAGTCTAGTGATCACTGACAGATCCTCTGCCCTCCTGTCTGTAGTCTAGTGATCACTGACAGATCCTCTGCCCTCCTGTCTGTAGTCTAGTGATCACTGACAGATCCTCTGCCCTCCTGTCTGTAGTCTAGTGATCACTGACAGATCCTCTGCCCTCCTGTCTGTAGTCTAGTGATCACTGACAGATCCTCTGCCCTCCTGTCTGTAGTCTAGTGATCACTGACAGATCCTCTGCCCTCCTGTCTGTAGTCTAGTGATCACTGACAGATCCTCTGCCCTCCTGTCTGTAGTCTAGTGATCACTGACAGATCCTCTGCCCTCCTGTCTGTAGTCTAGTGATCACTGACAGATCCTCTGCCCTCCTGTCTGTAGTCTAGTGATCACTGACAGATCCTCTGCCCTCCTGTCTGTAGTCTAGTGATCACTGACAGATCCTCTGCCCTCCTGTCTGTAGTCTAGTGATCACTGACAGATCCTCTGCCCTCCTGTCTGTAGTCTAGTGATCACTGACAGATCCTCTGCCCTCCTGTCTGTAGTCTAGTGATCACTGACAGATCCTCTGCCCTCCTGTCTGTAGTCTAGTGATCACTGACAGATCCTCTGCCCTCCTGTCTGTAGTCTAGTGATCACTGACAGATCCTCTGCCCTCCTGTCTGTAGTCTAGTGATCACTGACAGATCCTCTCCCCTCCTGTCTGTAGTCTAGTGATCACTGACAGATCCTCTGCCCTCCAGTCTGTAGTCTAGTGATCACTGACAGATCCTCTGCCCTCCTGTCTGTAGTCTAGTGATCACTGACAGATCCTCTGCCCTCCTGTCTGTAGTCTAGTGATCACTGACAGATCCTCTCCCCTTCCGTCTGTAGTCTAGTGATCACTGACAGATCCTCTCCCCTCCTGTCTGTAGTCTAGTGATCACTGACAGATCCTCTGCCCTCCTGTCTGTAGTCTAGTGATCACTGACAGATCCTCTGCCCTCCTGTCTGTAGTCTAGTGATCACTGACAGATCCTCTGCCCTCCTGTCTGTAGTCTAGTGATCACTGACAGATCCTCTGCCCTCCTGTCTGTAGTCTAGTGATCACTGACAGATCCTCTGCCCTCCTGTCTGTAGTCTAGTGATCACTGACAGATCCTCTCCCCTCCTGTCTGTAGTCTAGTGATCACTGACAGATCCTCTGCCCTCCTGTCTGTAGTCTAGTGATCACTGACAGATCCTCTGCCCTCCTGTCTGTAGTCTAGTGATCACTGACAGATCCTCTGCCCTCCTGTCTGTAGTCTAGTGATCACTGACAGATCCTCTGCCCTCCTGTCTGTAGTCTAGTGATCACTGACAGATCCTCTGCCCTCCTGTCTGTAGTCTAGTGATCACTGACAGATCCTCTGCCCTCCTGTCTGTAGTCTAGTGATCACTGACAGATCCTCTGCCCTCCTGTCTGTAGTCTAGTGATCACTGACAGATCCTCTGCCCTCCTGTCTGTAGTCTAGTGATCACTGACAGATCCTCTCCCCTCCTGTCTGTAGTCTAGTGATCACTGACAGATCCTCTGCCCTCCTGTCTGTAGTCTAGTGATCACTGACAGATCCTCTGCCCTCCTGTCTGTAGTCTAGTGATCACTGACAGATCCTCTGCCCTCCTGTCTGTAGTCTAGTGATCACTGACAGATCCTCTGCCCTCCTGTCTGTAGTCTAGTGATCACTGACAGATCCTCTCCCCTCCTGTCTGTAGTCTAGTGATCACTGACAGATCCTCTGCCCTCCTGTCTGTAGTCTAGTGATCACTGACAGATCGCTTATCCAGCCTCTCCAAGTGTGTGTTGGGTACAGCAGGTAGATATTCTTTCAAAATAATATTTAATTCTTCATTTTAAGACATTGATGCCATACTTCAATGGTGCCACCTGTCAATGACTTTAGAGGTATAATGATGATTAAACATGGCTTCTCTGTCCACATCTGTCTATACTTACAGCTATCTGATCACAATGCTTGTCTGACTACCGGGAAGATCACAATGCTTGTCTGACTACCGGGAAGATCACAATGCTTGTCTGACTACCGGGAAGATCACAATGCTTGTCTGACTACCGGGAAGATCACAATGCTTGTCTGACTACCGGGAAGATCACAATGCCTGTCTGACTACCGGGAAGATCACAATGCTTGTCTGACTACCGGGAAGATCACAATGCCTGTCTGACTACCGGGAAGATCACAATGCTTGTCTGACTACTGGGAAGATCACAATGCCTGTCTGACCACAATGCATCTTTATTGTGTACACCTTAAAAATAATAAATAAAATGTTATATTGAACGAATATCTGTCAAATAAATAGCCTACAGGGAGGGAACAGGATATCTTGGTCACAATGCAAACACAGTGGACGAATAAGATACACATTTTAATACCATGTGTAGACCTGCATGTGGGCACAATCAGAATGTGGACGCATGTTAGAACCAAGTATAAACGGGGCCAATGAAA
>NW_026279477.1:0-4982 GCF_023373465.1 Oncorhynchus keta
CAACTGTAATACATCCTACTTCAACTAGTAATACTTCTTCAACTGTAATACAGCCTTCCTCAACTAGTAACACTTCTTCAACTAGTAATACTTCTTCAACTAGTAATACAGCCTTCTTCAACTAGTAATACATCCTTCTTCAACTAGTAATACAGCCTTCTTCAACTAGTAATACATCCTTCTTCAACTAGTAATACATCCTTCTTCAACTAGTAATACAGCCTTCTTCAACTAGTAATACATCCTTCTTCAACTAGTAATACTTCTTCAACTAGTAATACATCCTTCTTCAACTAGTAATACATCCTACTTCAACTAGTAATACTTCTTCAACTAGTAATACATCCTTCTTCAACTAGTAATACATCCTTCTTCAACTAGTAATACATCCTACTTCAACTAGTAATACTTCTTCAACTAGCAATACATCCTTCTTCAACTAGTAATACTTCTTAAACTAGTAATACATCCTTCTTCAACTAGTAATACATCCTTCTTCAACTAGTAATACATCCTTCTTCAACTGTAATACATCCTACTTCAACTAGTAATACTTCTTCAACTGTAATACAGCCTTCTTCAACTAGTAATACAGCGTTCTTCAACTAGTAATACTTCTTCAACTAGTAATACAGCCATCTTCAACTAGTAATACAGCCTTCTTAAACTAGTAATACAGCCTTCTTCAACTAGTAATACAGCCTTCTTCAACTAGTAATACATCCTTCTTCAACTAGTAATACAGCCTTCTTCAACTAGTAATACTTCTTCAACTAGTAATACAGCCTTCTTCAACTAGTAATACAGCCTTCTTCAACTAGTAATACAGCCTTCTTCAACTAGTAATACATCCTTCTTCAACTAGTAATACATCCTTCTTCAACTAGTAATACATCCTTCTTCAACTAGTAATACATCC
This sequence comes from Oncorhynchus keta, assembly GCF_023373465.1. Lineage (NCBI taxonomy): Eukaryota > Metazoa > Chordata > Actinopteri > Salmoniformes > Salmonidae > Oncorhynchus > Oncorhynchus keta. The sequence goes on from NW_026279477.1 coordinate 920, forward strand.
TACTTCAACTAGTAATACTTCTTCAACTAGTAATACATCCTTCTTCAACTAGTAATACATCCTTCTTCAACTAGTAATACATCCTACTTCAACTAGTAATACTTCTTCAACTAGTAATACATCCTTCTTCAACTAGTAATACATCCTTCTTCAACTAGTAATACATCCTACTTCAACTAGTAATACTTCTTCAACTAGTAATACATCCTTCTTCAACTAGTAATACATCCTTCTTCAACTAGTAATACATCCTTCTTCAACTAGTAATACATCCTACTTCAACTAGTAATACTTCTTCAACTAGTAATACAGCCTTCTTCAACTAGTAATACAGCCTTCTTCAACTAGTAATACTTCTTCAACTAGTAATACAGCCATCTTCAACTAGTAATACAGCCTTCTTCAACTAGTAATACAGCCTTCTTCAACTAGTAATACAGCCTTCTTCAACTAGTAATACAGCCTTCTTCAACTGTAATACAGCCTTCTTCAACTAGTAATACAGCCTTCTTCAACTAGTAATACAGCCTTCTTCAACTAGTAATACAGCCTTCTTCAACTGTAATACAGCCTTCTTCAACTAGTAATACAGCCTTCTTCAACTAGTAATACAGCCTTCTTCAACTAGTAATACAGCCTTCTTCAACTAGTAATACAGCCTTCTTCAACTAGTAATACAGACTTCTTCAACTAGTAATACAGCCTTCTTCAACTGTAATACAGCCTTCTTCAACTAGTAATACAGCCTTCTTCAACTAGTAATACAGCCTTCTTCAACTGTAATACAGTCCTTCTTCAACTAGTAATACAGCATTCTTCAACTGTAATACAGACTTCTTCAACTGGTAATACAGCCTTCTTCAACTAGTAATACAGCCTTCTTCAACTGTAATACAGACTTCTTCAACTAGTAATACATCCTTCTTCAACTAGTAATACATCCTTCTTCAACTAGTAATACATCCTTCTTCAACTAGTAATACATCCTACTTCAACTAGTAATACTTCTTCAACTAGTAATACATCCTTCTTCAACTAGTAATACATCCTTCTTCAACTAGTAATACATCCTACTTCAACTAGTAATACTTCTTCAACTAGTAATACATCCTTCTTCAACTAGTAATACATCCTTCTTCAACTAGTAATACATCCTTCTTCAACTGTAATACATCCTACTTCAACTAGTAATACTTCTTCAACTGTAATACAGCCTTCTTCAACTAGTAATACAGCCTTCTTCAACTAGTAATACTTCTTCAACTAGTAATACAGCCATCTTCAACTAGTAATACAGCCTTCTTCAACTAGTAATACAGCCTTCTTCAACTAGTAATACAGCCTTCTTCAACTAGTAATACAGCCTTCTTCAACTAGTAATACAGCCTTCTTCAACTAGTAATACAGCCTTCTTCAACTAGTAATACAGCCTTCTTCAACTAGTAATACAGCCTTCTTCAACTAGTAATACAGCCTTCTTCAACTAGTAATACAGCCTTCTTCAACTAGTAATACAGCCTTCTTCAACTAGTAATACAGCCTTCTTCAACTAGTAACACAGCCTTCTTCAACTAGTACACATCTAGATAGCAACACTGCAAGATTAATTTAGTCCTCCATCCACTCCTGCAGAACACAGGTTGGGTTGCAAACACTATCACAGCTTATTGTGAAATAGACACAAATTAAATTTGTGACAGGCACACCAAAAAGTATTTTATTTCGTGTCCAGTGCACAATTTTCTTCAGAACACATTTGTTTATATTACAAAATTGTCTTACAAATTCCAATTTGTTGTGGCTAACGTTAGCTAGGTTGCTAATGTTAGCTAGGCAAGGGGTTAAAATTGGGGTTAGGGGTTAGGGGTTAGGGTTATGGGTTAAGGTTAGGGTTAGGGAACATGCTAGCTAAGTAGTTAAAAAGTAGTATTGTAAGTAGTTGCAAAGTTGCTCATTTGCTATAATGCTAAAGTTGTCCATGATGTGAGTTGAACATCTACTAAACTGTGTACGCGACCAGTAAACATATTTGATTTGATTTGAACTACAGGAAAAGGAGGACAGAGCACGCCCCCAATTCCCATCGCTGCAGTGGAGCAGGTTGAGAACTTCAAGCTCCTTGGTGTCCACATCACCAACAAACTATCATGGTCCAAACACACTATGAAGAGGGCACGACAAAGCCCATTCCCCCTCAGGAGACTGAAAAGATTTGGCATGGGTCCTCAGGTCCTCAAAGGTTCTACAGCTGCACCATTGAGAGTATCATGATTGGTTGCATCACTGCCTGGTATGGCAACTGCTCGGCCTCCGACCGCAAGGCACTACAGATGGTAGTGCGTACAGTCCAGTACATCACTGGGGCCAAGCTTCCCGCCATCCAGGACCTCTATACCAGGCGGTGTCAGAGGAAGGCTCTAAAAATTGTCAAAGACTCCAGCCACCCTAGTCATAGACTTTTCTCTCTACTACCCCAAGGCAAGCGGTACCAGAACGCCAAGTCTAGGTCCAAGAGGCTTCTTAACAGCTTCTACCCCCAAGCCATAAGACTCTTGAACAGCTAATCAAATGACTACACAGACCCCTCTTTTACACTGCTGCTACTCTCTGTTTTTTATCTACGCATGGTCACTTTAACTCTACCTACATGTACATATCACCTCAATTACCTTGACTAACCGGTGCCCCCACACATTGACTCTGTACCGGTACACTCTATATATAGCCTTGCTTGTTATTTTACTGCTGCTCTTTAATGATCTGTTACTTTTATTGTCAAAAAGGTTTTACTTGCCTATTTTTTTACTTAACACATTTTTCTTCTGAACTTCTTAAAGCACTGTTGGTTAATGGCTTATAAGTAAGCATTTTACTGCAAGGTTCTACACCTGGTGTGTTCGGCATATGTGACAACGTTTGGCTTGCTAGACCTTCGTTAGACCCTAGACGCTAGAGTGAAATTAGTGAAATGCACCATATGCAAAAATTGTGTACTGGACTTCCTGTGCCTATCATGAATTTTGAATTTGTAAGTAATTTGTGTCTATTTCACCGTAAGCTGTGATAGTGTTTAGCATTGGCTGTGCAGAAATAGCTGGAGTGGTGCATTGATTGAGAGCTCATAAAGTAGGAGCCGATCCTCAGTAATAGCGGCAGAGAGATAACGAGGCCAAGTCCAGAGTCAAAGGCAGTGGGATTTGAACCGTTTATCTTTCTGTCAACAATGATCCAGGGCTGATAGAAGACCCAGGGATCATTAACTAGATTCAGCCGCTGTCACGGTGTTCGTAATAATGGTCGGACCAAGACGCAGCCCGATATGAGTTTCACATACTTTATTATTAGTGAAACTTAACAAAACAAAACAATAAAAGAACAAACCGTGACTACTGAGGTGCTATGTGCACTAAACTCCAAACATAAACAATATCCCATAACCCACAGGTGGAGAAAATGCTGCTTAAAGTATTATCCCCAATTAGAGACAACGGTAGCCAGCTGCCTCTAATTGGGAATCATACCAAAACGCCAAAATAGAAAAAACAACCTAGAACCCCACATAGAAAATATAAACTAGACTAACCCCCCTAGTCACATCCTGACCTACTCTACCATAGAAAATAAAGGCTTTCTATGGTCAGGACATGACAGCTGCGGGCTGTTTTTTTCTTGAGCGGATGGTCGGGGGGCCGGAACACAATTACAAATAATTTGTAGACTGCAAATTGACCTCAAGAAGCCCAAACAGATATGTTTGACTAACATAATGGTTTCAAACCTTGCTTACATATATATACGATCACGTCTCTCTTTTATGCGTGGGAATACTTGGGAACAGATTTCTTAAATTAAAATCACTTGGAGCTGATTTCTGCCAGTTGGGGAACCCTGACCTATCTAGGCATAACTGACTGCTGGTGCGCTATGGGAGAGCTGACAGAGAGAGAGAAGACCTTGTTGGTGTCATCAATATTGTGTTATTACAGTAATGGGTTTGGAGCGAGCAACGTGATTTCTCCATCTTTCACGGTTGACAAATTGAAAGAGCTTGGGTCGTTTTAGT
>NW_026279478.1:0-75000 GCF_023373465.1 Oncorhynchus keta
TTCTGATTTAGACCTGGGACACCAGGTGGGTGATTCCCTCTAATCAGGTTCTGATTTAGACCTGGGACACCAGGTGGGTGATTCCCCTCTAATCAGGGCCTGATTTAGACCTGGGACACCAGGTGGGTGATTCCCCTGTAATCAGGGACTGATTTAGACCTGGGACACCAGGTGGGTGATTCCCCTCTAATCAGGTTCTGATTTAGACCTGGGACACCAGGTGGGTGATTCCCCTCTAATCAGGTTCTGATTTAGACCTGGGACACCAGGTGGGTGATTCCCTCTAATCAGGTTCTGATTTAGACCTGGGACACCAGGTGGGTGATTCCCCTCTGAGTCACTGATTTAGACCTGGGACACCAGGTGGGTGATTCCCCTCTGAGTCACTGATTTAGACCTGGGACACCAGGTGGGTGATTCCCCTCTAATCAGGTTCTGATTTAGACCTGGGACACCAGGTGGGTGATTCCCTCTGAGTCACTGATTTAGACCTGGGACACCAGGTGGGTGATTCCCCTCTGAGTCACTGATTTAGACCTGGGACACCAGGTGGGTGATTCCCTCTAATCAGGTTCTGATTTAGACCTGGGACACCAGGTGGGTGATTCCCCTCTGAGTCACTGATTTAGACCTGGGACACCAGGTGGGTGATTCCCCTCTAATCAGGTTCTGATTTAGACCTGGGACACCAGGTGGGTGATTTCCCTCTAATCAGGGCCTGGTTTAGCCCTGGGACACCAGGTGGGTGATTCCCTCTAATCAGGTTCTGATTTAGACCTGGGTCACCAGGTGGGTGATTCCCTCTAATCAGGTTCTGATTTAGACCTGGGACACCAGGTGGGTGATTCCCTCTGAGTCACTGATTTAGACCTGGGACACCAGGTGGGTGATTCCCCTCTGAGTCACTGATTTAGACCTGGGACACCAGGTGGGTGATTCCCTCTGAGTCACTGATTTAGACCTGGGTCACCAGGTGGGTGATTCCCCTCTAATCAGGGACTGATTTAGACCTGGGACACCAGGGGTGATTCCCCTCAATCAGGTTCTGATTTAGACCTGGGACACCAGGGGGTGATTCCCCTCTGAGTCACTGATTTAGACCTGGGTCACCAGGTGGGTGATTCCCCTCTGTCAGGGACTGATTTAGACCTGGGACACCAGGTGGGTGATTCCCTCTAATCAGGGACTGATTTAGACCTGGGACACCAGGTGGGTGATTCCATCTGGTCACTGATTTAGACCTGGGACACCAGGTGGGTGATTCCCCTCTGAGTCACTGATTTAGGCCTGGGACACCAGGTGGGGATTCCCCTCCTGAGTCACTGATTTGCCACAGGACACCAGGTGGTGATTCCTCAATCAGGTTCTGATTTAGACCTGGGTCACCAGGTGGGTGATTCCCCTCTAATCAGGGACTGATTTAGACCTAGGACACCAGGGGGTGATTCCCCTCTAATCAGGTTTGATTTAGACCTGGGACACCAGGTGGGTGATTCCCCTCTAGTCACTGATTTAGACCTGGGACACCAGGTGGGTGATTCCCCTCTAATCGGGGGATTTAGACCTGGGACACCAGGTGGGTGATTCCCCTAGACAGGGGATTTAGACCTGGGACACCAGGTGGGTGATTCCCCTCTAATCAGGTTCTGATTTAGACCTGGGACACCAGGTGGGTGATTCCCTCTAGTCAGGTTCTGATTTGGACGGGACACCAGGTGGGTGATTCCCCTCTAATCAGGTTCTGATTTAGACCTGGGACACCAGGTGGGTGATTCCCCTCTGAGTCACTGATTTGTGACCTGGGACACCAGGTGGGTGATTCCCCTCTGGGTCACTGATTTAGACCTGGGACACCAGGTGGGTGATTCCCCTCTAATCAGGTTCTGATTTAGACCTGGGACACCAGGTGGGTGATTCCCCTCTGAGTCACTGATTTAGACCTGGGACACCAGGTGGGTGATTCCCCAATCTGAGTTCTGATTTAGACCTGGGACACCAGGTGGGTGATTTCCCCTCTAATCAGGTTCTGATTTGAACCTCCGGATTCCCCTTAGCTGATTTAGACCTGGGACACCAGGTGGGTGATTCCTCTAATCAGGTTCTGATTTAGACCTGGGACATTTTCAGGTGGGTGATTTCCCCTCTAATCAGGGCCTGGTTTGCCCTGGGACACCAGGTGGGTGATTCCCCTCTAATCAGGTTCTGATTTAGGCCTGGGTCAGGTGGGTGATTCCCCTCTAATCCCAGGTTCTGATTTAGACCTGGGACACCAGGTGGGTGATTCCCCTCTGAGTCACTGATTTAGACCTGGGACACCAGGTGGGTGATTCCCCTCTGAGTCACTGATTTAGACCTGGGACACCAGGTGGGTGATTCCCTCTGAGTCACTGATTTAGACCTGGGGACAGGTGGGTGATTCCCCTCTAATCAGGGACTGATTTAGACCTGGGACACCAGGGGGTGATTCCCCTCTAATCAGGTTCTGATTTAGACCTGGGACACCAGGGGGTGATTCCCTCTGAGTCACTGATTTAGACCTGGGTCACCAGGTGGGTGATTCCCCTCTAATCAGGGACTGATTTAGACCTGGGACACCAGGTGGGTGATTCCCCTCTGAGTCACTGATTTAGACCTGGGACACCAGGTGGGTGATTCCCCTCTGAGTCACTGATTTAGACCTGGGACACCAGGTGGGTGATTCCCCTCTGAGTCACTGATTTAGACCTGGGACACCAGGTGGGTGATTCCCTCTGGTCACTGATTTAGACCTGGGACACAGGTGGGTGATTCCCCTCTAATCAGGTTCTGATTTAGACCTGGGACACCAGGTGGGTGATTCCCTCTGAGTCACTGATTTAGACCTGGGTCACCAGGTGGGTGATTCCCCCTCTAATCAGGTTCTGATTTAGACCTGGGACACCAGGGGGTGATTCCCCTCTGAGTCACTGATTTAATCAGGTGGTGATTCCTCTGTCACTGATTTAGACCTGGGACACCAGGTGGGTGATTCCCCTCTAATCAGGTTCTGATTTGTGACCTGGGACACCAGGTGGGTGATTCCCCTCTAATCACTGATTTCTGACCTGGGACACTGATTTAGACCAGGTGGGTGATTCCCCTCTAATCAGGTTCTGATTTAGACCTGGGACACCAGGTGGGTGATTCCCCTCTAATCAGGTTCTGATTTTGGGACACCAGGTGGGTGATTTCTAGTCACTGATTTAGACCTGGGACACCAGGTGGGTGATTCCCCTCTAATCGGGTTCTGATTTAGACCTGGGACACCAGGTGGGTGATTCCCCCTCTGAGTCACTGATTTAGACCTGGGACACCAGGTGGGTGATTCCCCTCGAATCAGGTTCTGATTGAACCTGGGACACCAGGTGGGTGATTCCCCCTCTAATCAGGTTCTGATTTAGACCTGGGACACCAGGTGGGTGATTCCCCTCTGGAGTCACTGATTTGCCTGACCTGGGACACCAGGTGGGTGATTCCCCTCTAATCAGGTTCTGATTTAGACCTGGGACACCAGGTGGGTGATTTCCCCTCTGTCCCAGGGCCTGGTTTGTGCCCTGGGACACCAGGTGGGTGATTCCCTCTAATCAGGTTCTGATTTAGACCACCTGGGACACCAGGTGGGTGATTTCCCCTCTAATCAGGTTCTGATTTAGACCTGGGACACCAGGTGGGTGATTCCCCTCTAATCAGGGACTGATTTAGACCTGGGACACCAGGTGGGTGATTCCCCTCTAATCAGGTTCTGATTTTAGACCTGGGACACCAGGTGGGTGATTCCCCCTCTGAGTCACTGATTTAGACCTGGGACACCAGGTGGGTGATTCCCCTCTGAGTCACTGATTTAGACCTGGGACACCAGGTGGGTGATTCCCCTCTGGGTCACTGATTTAGACCTGGGTCACCAGGTGGGTGATTCCCCCTCTAATCAGGGACTGATTTAGACCTGGGACACCAGGGGGTGATTCCCCTCTAATCAGGTTCAAGATTTAACCACACTGTGCACTCTGGAGTCATTGATTATCTGGGTCACTTGTGGTGGATTCCTCTAATCAGGGACTGATTTAGACCTGGGACACCAGGTGGGTGATTCCCTCTGAGTCACTGATTTAGACCTGGGACACCAGGTGGGTGATTCCCTCTGAGTCACTGATTTGTGACCTGGGACACCAGGTGATTCTCTGAGTCACTGATTTAGACCTGGGACACCAGGTAAGATTCCTCTGAGTTTCACTGATTTGTGACCTGGGACACCAGGTGGGTGATTCCTCTAATCAGGTTCCCCTGATTGACTCAGATCTGTAAGACTCTGAGTCACTGATTTGCACCTGGGTCACCAGGTGGGTGATTCCCTCTAATCAGGTTCTGATTTAGACCTGGGACACCAGGTGGGTGATTCCCCCTCTAATCAGGTTCTGATTTAGACCTGGGACACCAGGTGGGTGATTCCCTCTAATCAGGGCCTGATTTAGACCTGGGACACCAGGTGGGTGATTCCCCCTGTAATCAGGGACTGATTTAGACCTGGGACACCAGGTGGGTGATTCCCCTCTAATCAGGTTCTGATTTAGACCTGGGACACCAGGTGGGTGATTCCCCTCTAATCAGGTTCTGATTTGACCTGGGACACCAGGTGGGTGATTCCCCTCTAATCAGGTTCTGATTTAGACCTGGGACACCAGGTGGGTGATTCCCCTCTGAGTCACTGATTTAGACCTGGGACACCAGGTGGGTGATTCCCCTCTGAGTCACTGATTTAGACCTGGGACACCAGGTGGGTGATTCCCTCTAATCAGGTTCTGATTTAGACCTGGGACACCAGGTGGGTGATTCCCTCTGAGTCACTGATTTAGACCTGGGACACCAGGTGGGTGATTCCCCTCTGAGTCACTGATTTAGACCTGGGACACCAGGTGGGTGATTCCCTCTAATCAGGTTCTGATTTAGACCTGGGACACCAGGTGGGTGATTCCCCTCTGAGTCACTGATTTAGACCTGGGACACCAGGTGGGTGATTCCCCTCTAATCAGGTTCTGATTTAGACCTGGGACACCAGGTGGGTGATTTCCCCTCTAATCAGGGCCTGGTTTAGCCCCTGGGACACCAGGTGGGTGATTCCTCTAATCAGGTTCTGATTTAGACCTGGGTCACCAGGTGGGTGATTCCCCCTAATCAGGTTCTGATTTAGACCTGGGACACCAGGTGGGTGATTCCCCTCTGAGTCACTGATTTAGACCTGGGACACCAGGTGGGTGATTCCCCTCTGAGTCACTGATTTAGACCTGGGACACCAGGTGGGTGATTCCCCTCTGAGTCACTGATTTAGACCTGGGTCACCAGGTGGGTGATTCCCCTCTAATCAGGGACTGATTTAGACCTGGGACACCAGGGGGTGATTCCCTCTAATCAGGTTCTGATTTAGACCTGGGACACCAGGGGTGATTCCCCTCTGAGTCACTGATTTAGACCTGGGTCACCAGGTGGGTGATTCCCCCTCTAATCAGGGACTGATTTAGACCTGGGACACCAGGTGGGTGATTCCCTCTAATCAGGGACTGATTTAGACCTGGGACACCAGGTGGGTGATTCCTCTGAGTCACTGATTTAGACCTGGGACACCAGGTGGGTGATTCCCCTCTGAGTCACTGATTTAGACCTGGGACACCAGGTGGGTGATTCCCTCTGAGTCACTGATTTAGACCTGGGACACCAGGTGGGTGATTCCCCAATCTGGGTCACTGATTTAGACCTGGGACACCAGGTGGGTGATTCCTCTAATCAGGTTCTGATTTAGACCTGGGACACCAGGTGGGTGATTCCCCCTCTGAGTCACTGATTTAGACCTGGGTCACCAGGTGGGTGATTCCCTCTAATCAGGTTCTGATTTAGACCTGGGACACCAGGTGGGTGATTCCCCTCTGAGTCACTGATTTAGACCTGGGACACCAGGTGGGTGATTCTCTGAGTCACTGATTTAGACCTGGGACACCAGGTGGGTGATTCCCCTCTAATCAGGTTCTGATTTAGACCTGGGACACCAGGTGGGTGATTCCCTCTGAGTCACTGATTTAGACCTGGGACACCAGGTGGGTGATTCCCTCTGAGTCACTGATTTAGACCTGGGACACCAGGTGGGTGATTCCCCTCTAATCAGGTTCTGATTTGACCTGGGACACCAGGTGGGTGATTCCCCTCTAATCAGGGCCTGATTTAGACCTGGGACACCAGGTGGGTGATTCCCCTCTGAGTCACTGATTTAGACCTGGGACACCAGGTGGGTGATTCCCTCTAATCAGGTTCTGATTTAGACCTGGGACACCAGGTGGGTGATTCCCCTCTGAGTCACTGATTTAGACCTGGGACACCAGGTGGGTGATTCCCCTCTGAGTCACTGATTTAGACCTGGGACACCAGGTGGGTGATTCCCCTCTAATCAGGTTCTGATTTAGACCTGGGACACCAGGTGGGTGATTCCCTCTGAGTCACTGATTTAGACCTGGGACACCAGGTGGGTGATTCCCCTCTAATCAGGTTCTGATTTAGACCTGGGACACCAGGTGGGTGATTTCCCCTCTAATCAGGGCCTGGTTTAGCCCCCTGGGACACCAGGTGGGTGATTCCCCTCTAATCAGGTTCTGATTTAGACCTGGGACACCAGGTGGGTGATTTCCCCTCTAATCAGGTTCTGATTTAGACCTGGGACACCAGGTGGGTGATTCCCTCTAATCAGGGACTGATTTAGACCTGGGACACCAGGTGGGTGATTCCCCTCTAATCAGGTTCTGATTTAGACCTGGGACACCAGGTGGGTGATTCCCCTCTGAGTCACTGATTTAGACCTGGGACACCAGGTGGGTGATTCCCTCTGAGTCACTGATTTAGACCTGGGACACCAGGTGGGTGATTCCCCTCTGAGTCACTGATTTAGACCTGGGTCACCGGGTGGGTGATTCCCTCTAATCAGGGACTGACGACCTGGGACACCAGGGGGTGATTCCCCCTCTAATCAGGTTCTGATTTAGACCTGGGACACCAGGGGTGATTCCCCCCTGAGTCACTGATTTAGACCTGGGTCACCAGGTGGGTGATTCCCCTCTAATCAGGGACTGATTTAGACCTGGGACACCAGGTGGGTGATTCCCTCTAATCAGGGACTGATTTAGACCTGGGACACCAGGTGGGTGATTCCCTCTGAGTCACTGATTTAGACCTGGGACACCAGGTGGGTGATTCCCCTCTGAGTCACTGATTTAGACCTGGGACACCAGTGGGTGATTCCCCCTCTGAGTCACTGATTTAGACCTGGGACACCAGGGGTGATTCCCCTCTGAGTCACTGATTTAGACCTGGGTCACCAGGTGGGTGATTCCTAATCAGGGACTGATTTAGACCTGGGACACCAGGGGGGTGATTCCCCTCTAATCAGGTTCTGATTTAGACCTGGGACACCAGGTGGGTGATTCCCCTCTAATCAGGTTCTGATTTAGACCTGGGTCACCAGGTGGGTGATTCCCTCTAATCAGGGACTGATTTAGACCTGGGACACCAGGTGGGTGATTCCTCAATCAGGGACTGATTTAGACCTGGGACACCAGGTGGGTGATTCCCCTCTGAGTCACTGATTTAGACCTGGGACACCAGGTGGGTGATTCCCCTCTAATCAGGTTCTGATTTAGACCTGGGACACCAGGTGGGTGATTCCCTCTGAGTCACTGATTTAGACCTGGGACACCAGGTGGGTGATTCCCTCTGAGTCACTGATTTAGACCTGGGACACCAGGTGGGTGATTCCCCTCTAATCAGGGCCTGATTTGACCTGGGACACCAGGTGGGTGAGGTCCCCTCTTATCAGGTTCTGATTTAGACCTGGGACACCAGGTGGGTGATTCCCTCTAATCAGGGACTGATTTAGACCTGGGACACCAGGGGTGATTCCCCTCTGAGTCACTGATTTAGACCTGGGTCACCAGGTGGGTGATTCCCTGTTATCAGGTTCTGATTTAGACCTGGGACACCAGGTGGGTGATTCCCCTCTGAGTCACTGATTTAGACCTGGGACACCAGGTGGGTGATTCCCTCAATCAGGTTCTGATTTAGACCTGGGACACCAGGTGGGTGATTCCCCCTCTGAGTCACTGATTTAGACCTGGGACACCAGGTGGGTGATTCCCCTCTGAGTCACTGATTTAGACCTGGGACACCAGGTGGGTGATTCCCTCTGAGTCACTGATTTAGACCTGGGACACCAGGTGGGTGATTCCCTCTGAGTCACTGATTTAGACCTGGGACACCAGGTGGGTGATTTCCCCTCTGAGTCACTGATTTAGACCTGGGACACCAGGTGGGTGATTCCCCTCTAATCAGGTTCTGATTTAGACCTGGGACACCAGGGGTGATTCCCTCTTATCAGGTTCTGATTTAGACCTGGGACACCAGGTGGGTGATTCCCCCTCTTATCAGGTTCTGATTTAGACCTGGGTCACCAGGTGGGTGATTCCCCTCTAATCAGGTTCTGATTTAGACCTGGGACACCAGGTGGGTGATTCCCCTCTGAGTCACTGATTTAGACCTGGGACACCAGGTGGGTGATTCCCCTCTGAGTCACTGATTTAGACCTGGGACACCAGGTGGGTGATTCCCCTCCTAATCAGGTTCTGATTTAGACCTGGGACACCAGGTGGGTGATTCCCCTCTAATCAGGTTCTGATTTAGACCTGGGACACCAGGTGGGTGATTCCCTCTAATCAGGTTCTGATTTAGACCTGGGACACCAGGGGTGATTCCCCCAATCAGGGACTGATTTAGACCTGGGACACCAGGGGGTGATCCCCCTCTAATCAGGACTGATTTAGACCTGGGACACCAGGTGGGTGATTCCCCAATCAGGGACTGATTTAGACCTGGGACACCAGGGGGTGATTCCCCTCTAATCAGGGACTGATTTAGACCTGGGACACCAGGGGTGATTCCCCTAATCAGGGACTGATTTAGACCTGGGACACCAGGTGGGTGATTCCCTCTAATCAGGACTGATTTAGACCTGGGACACCAGGGGGTGATTCCCCTCTAATCAGGGACTGATTTAGACCTGGGACACCAGGTGGGTGATTCCCCTCTAATCAGGGACTGATTTAGACCTGGGACACCAGGTGGGTGATTCCCCTCTGAGTCACTGATTTAGACCTGGGACACCAGGTGGGTGATTCCCTCTAATCAGGTTCTGATTTAGACCTGGGACACCAGGTGGGTGATTCCCCCTCTGAGTCACTGATTTAGACCTGGGACACCAGGTGGGTGATTCCCTGAGTCACTGATTTAGACCTGGGACACCAGGTAAGGATTCCCCTGAGTCACTGATTTAGACCTGGGACACCAGGTGGGTGATTCCCTCTAATCAGGTTCTGATTTAGACCTGGGACACCAGGGGGTGATTCCCTCTAATCAGGTTCTGATTTAGACCTGGGACACCAGGTGGGTGATTCACCAGGTGGGTGATTCCCTAATCAGGGCCTGATTTAGACCTGGGACACCAGGTGGGTGATTCCCCTCTAATCAGGTTCTGATTTAGACCTGGGTCAACAGCACCAGACAGAGACAGCAAGGTCGGTTCGTTGCTCCAGAACCTTCCGTTTCACCTTCACACTCCTGGGCCAGACTACACTCAATCATATGACCCACTGAAGAGACGAGTCTTCAGTAAAGACTTAAAGGTTGAGACCGAGTCTGCGTCTCTCACATGGGTAGGCAGACCGTTCCATAAACATGGAGCTCCAGCTGTTTGCTTAGAAATTCTAGGGACAATTAGGAGGCCTGCGTCTTGTGACCGTAGCGTACGTGTAGGTATGTACGGCAGGACCAAATCAGAGAGATAGGTAGGAGCAAGCCCATGTAATGCTTTGTAGGTTAGCAGTAAAACCTTCAAATCAGCCCTTGCTTTGACAGGAAGCCAGTGTAGAGAGACTAACACTGGAGTAATATGATCACATTTTTGGTTCTAGTCAGGATTCTAGCAGCCGTATTTAGCACTAACTGAAGTTTATTTAGTAGCTGGAAAGTAGAGCATTGCAGTAGTCTAACCTAGAAGTGACAAAGGCATGGATAACACCAGTCAAGGCCCTGTTGTTCAGGCCACATGATGATATCTCCACTCCAGTCTAATGTAGGGTGAGGTAGCCTAGGCCTATATTACAGAGAGATAACACCAGTTAAGGCCCTGTTGTTCAGGCCACATGGTGCTATCTCCACTCCAGTCTAATGTAGGGTGAGGTAGCCTAGGCCTATATTACAGAGAGATAACACCAGTTAAGGCCCTGTTGTTCAGGCCACATGGTGATATCCTCCACTCCAGTCTAAAGTAGGGTGAGCCCTATAAAGTAGGGTGAGCCCTATAAAGCCCTTCATGCCTCTCTGGGCTAGGTTAGGTCTATAGCCTCTCTGGGCTAGGTTAGGTCTATAGCCTCTGGGCTAGGCTAATAGCCTATCTGGGCTAGGTTAGGTCTATAGCCTCTCTGGGCTAGGTTAGGTTTATAGCCTCTGGGCTAGGCTAATAGCCTCTCTGGGCTAGGTTAGGTCTATAGCCTCTCTGGGCTAGGTTAGGTCTATAGCCTCTCTGGGCGAGGGCAATAGCCTCTCTGGGCTAGGTCTATAGCCTCTGGGCTAGGTTAGGTCTATAGCTTCTCTGGGCTAGGCTAATAGCTTCTCTGGGCTAGGCTAATAACCTCTTTGGGCTAGGTCTACAGCCTCTCTGGGCTAGGTCCATAGCCCTTCTGGGCTAGGCTAATAGCCTCTCTGGCTAGGCTAATAGCCTCTCTGGCTAGGCTAATAGCCTCTCTGGGCTAGGCTAATAGCCTCTGGGCTAGGCTACTGGGCCAGGCTAATAGCCTCTCTGGGCTAGGCCAATAGCCTCTCTGGCCAGGCTACTGGGCTAGGCTAATAGCCTCTCTGGGCTAGGCTAATAGCCTCTCTGGGCTAGGCTACTGGGCTAGGGCTACTGGGCTAGGCTAATAGCCTCTCTGGGCTAGGCTAATAGCCTCTCTGGGCTAGGGCTATAGCCTCTCTGGGCTAGGGCTATAGCCTCTCTGGGCCAGGGCCAGCTCTCTGGGCTAGGGCAATAGCCTCTCTGGGCTAGGTTAGGTCTATAGCTTCTCTGGGCTAGGCTAATAGCCTCTCTGGCTAGGCTAACAGCCCTCTGGGCTAGGCTAACAGCCTCTGGGCTAGGCTAACAGCCTCTCTGGGCTAGGCTAATAGCCTCTCTGGGCTAGGTCTATAGCCCTCTGGGCTAGGCTAATAGCCTCTGGGCTAGGCCAATAGCCTCTCTGGGTTGTAGGCTAATAGCCTCTGGGCTAGGTCTATAGCCTCTCTGGGCTAGGCTAATAGCCTCTCTGGGCTAGGCAATAGCCTCTCTGGGCTAGGTTAGGGTTATAGCTCATTGTTAGTTGATTTTGGATGTGTTTGCTGTCGTAACCCCGGGGATCTCACACGGTATGACATCAGAAGAGGATCCCAGTCACATTAGGAAGTAGAGGTTAACTGAAGTTCGTTTCCTGCTGAAACACAGTTCTGGTAAACCAAAGTGTGGCTGTGACACTTGCGTTCCTCTTTGGCCACCATGTGGACTGTGTTTACTAGGTTGCTGTCACTGTGTGGTGAGCCCTCAGCACCGTTCACTGCCTGGAGTTCAGAGGAAAAGTCAAACAAATGATTCATTAACAATACTACTTGTCTGTTATGGAAAGTAGAGTGAGCGTAATCAGACTACCTGCCACAGCTGTGTTTCTGTGGCTCTGAATGCCCATAAAGGAATAGTCGGTTATAGATACTCAACCAAATCGTCTTTCTTTATGGCCTTTCCCGTCTTTGTGTTTGTACCTTTCGCGTGTGGTGTTGCAGCCGGTGGTTTCCCTGGGCGAGGTCGTTGAGTTGGTGTGGCTTATGGGACAAATGGAAAAGAAACTAAATCAGAACGTTTAAACTGATCATGTTTTTTTTCCATTTAAAATGCAAATCAAAATGTCCATGTGAATTGACAAGGCAGCTGTGGTCAGTAATGGTTTCGGTCTCACGGTGCCTTTTCAGATGGGGAAGCATTCCTGTACCTCTGTTACTGTGCCTCACCAAGTCTGCATTTCCTTCTCATTTAACCTCTCAAAGTGTTGTCATGGTTCCTCGACTCCTAGCACGCTTGATTTGTCAACATTTTGATTCAAGGAATTGACTCGGAAGATTCAATGTTTTTGGAACGGAGGAGACTGATTAGTTTGCCGTACTTCCGAGAACAAAAACACTTGCGTCTTTCATAGCGAGGTGAGGGGCACAGTACTGGTAGGTCAGTAGACAGTCAGAACCGTGCACTAGGCCTCTCTATCAGTACTGGCAGGTCAGTAGACAGTCAGAACCGTGCACTAGGCCTCTCTATCAGTACTGGCAGGTCAGCAGACAGTCAGAACCGTGCACTAGGCCTCTATCAGTACTGACAGGCAGTCAGAACCGTGCACTAGGCCTCTATCAGTACTGGCAGACAGTCAGAACCGTGCACTAGGCCTCTATCAGTACTGACAGACAGTCAGAACCGTGCACTAGACCTCTCTATCAGTACTGGCAGGTCAGCAGACAGTCAGAACCGTGCACTAGGCCTCTATCAGTACTGGCAGGTCAGCAGACAGTCAGAACCGTGCACTAGGCCTCTATCAGTACTGACAGACAGTCAGAACCGTGCACTAGGCCTCTCTATCAGTACTGGTAGGTCAGCAGACAGTCAGAACCGTGCACTAGGCCTCTCTATCAGTACTGGCAGGTCAGTAGACAGTCAGAACCGTGCACTAGGCCTCTCTATCAGTACTGACAGGTCAGCAGACAGTCAGAACCGTGCACTAGGCCTCTCTATCAGTACTGACAGGTCAGCAGACAGTCAGAACCGCACTAGGCCTTCTATCAGTACTGACAGGTCAGTAGACAGTCAGAACCGTGCACTAGGCCTCTATCAGTACTGACAGGTCAGCAGACAGTCAGAACCGTGCACTAGGCCTCTCTATCAGTACTGGCAGGTCAGTAGACAGTCAGAACCGTGCACTAGGCCTCTCTATCAGTACTGGCAGACAGTCAGAACCGTGCACTAGGCCTCTATCAGTACTGGCAGGTCAGTAGACAGTCAGAACCGTGCACAAGGCCTCTATCAGTACTGGCAGGTCAGTAGACAGTCAGAACTGTGCACAAGGCCTCTATCAGTACTGACAGGTCAGCAGACAGTCAGAACCGTGCACTAGGCCTCTCTATCAGTACTGGCAGACAGTCAGAACCGTGCACTAGGCCTCTATCAGTTCTGGCAGACAGTCAGAACCATGCACTAGGCCTCTATCAGTACTGGCAGACAGTCAGAACCGTGCACTAGGCCTCTATCAGTACTGGCAGACAGTCAGAACCGTGCACTAGGCCTCTATCAGTTCTGGCAGGTCAGCAGACAGTCAGAACCGTGCACTAGGCCTCTATCAGTTCTGGCAGGTCAGCAGACAGTCAGAACCGTGCACTAGGCCTCTCTATCAGTACTGACAGGTCAGTAGACAGTCAGAACCGTGCACTAGGCCTCTCTATCAGTACTGACAGGTCAGTAGACAGTCAGAACCGTGCACTAGAACTCTCTATCAGTACTGGCAGGTCAGTAGACAGTCAGAACCATGCACTAGACCTCTCTATCAGTACTGGCAGACAGTCAGAACCGTGCACTAGGCCTCTCTATCAGTACTGGCAGGTCAGTAGACAGTCAGAACCGTGCACTAGACCTCTCTATCAGTACTGGCAGACAGTCAGAACCGTGCACGAGGCCTCTCTATCAGTACTGGCAGACAGTCAGAACCGTGCACTAGGCCTCTCAATACTGGCAGGTCGTCAGACAGGCCTAGTGCACGGTTCTGACTGTATCAGCATTGAAAAGCTGTATCTTGCAATGTCTCGCTAGGATATTGAGATGAGGTGAGATGATTCACTCTCACACAGTCACAAACAGTTTCTGGCCACGTCCACGGTTTGCTTCATATGGTAGCCAGGGCACCAAAACAGCGGAGAAGTCGAGCCTCGTACATCCAAACATCTTCATTTAAATGACTTCCCCAGGCCTCTACAGCCGACCGTCTAGTTTGGCCTCAACACCGAAAATAAGGTTTTGTGATAACTGCACTGTGATTTTAATTGTGTTTTTTTTATTGGTTAGGAATTTTTCTCAGCGTTATGGTTCCCAATTTGGTTTAAAAGTTTGACCGTTCATAGCCCTATTTGCTCCATCCTGCAGTATGTCGAGACGACTCCTTTTCACTTCCTGGTTCTGCTGTGGCTGTTCTGCGTTTTGTCCAGTAGGGGGAGTCGTAGGTTCACAAACTGGACAGATCTCTTTCAACCCTGTTGTTTTGTTCCCAGTTTACACACCACCCTCAGCTTGGTGTTTGTTTAGCCATCAGATGGCGGTATGACTCTCTGTTAGAAGGATCATGTAGCCTCAGTCTCCTAATATTGACCCATTACTTCTACAGACCACTGACTTTAAAGCACTAACTTCAGGCTTTGTGTACAAGGTAGTGCACTGGCTATCAGAGCCCTCCCTCCACTCTGTCCCACAGCAGCCCAGCCTACACTGTTGGTTAGGTGGTATCTCAGCCCAGCCTACACTGTTGGTTAGGTGATATCTCAGCCCAGCCCAGCCTACACTGTTGGTTAGGTGGTATCTCAGCCCAGCCTACACTGTTGGTTAGGTGGTATCTCAGCCCAGCCCAGCCTACACTGTTGGTTAGGTGGTATCCCAGCCCAGCCTACACTGTTGGTTAGGTGATATCTCAGCCCAGCCTACACTGTTGGTTAGGTGATATCTCAGCCCAGCCCAGCCTACACTGTTGGTTAGGTGGTATCTCAGCCCAGCCCAGCCTACACTGTTGGTTAGGTGATATCTCAGCTCAGCCCAGCCTACACTGTTGGTTAGGTGGTATCTCAGCTCAGCCCAGCCTACACTGTTGGTTAGGTGATATCTCAGCTCAGCCCAGCCTACACTGTTGGTTAGGTGGTATCTCAGCTCAGCCCAGCCTACACTGTTGGTTAGGTGGTATCTCAGCTCAGCCAGCCTACACTGTTGGTTAGGTGATATCTCAGCTCAGCCCAGCCTACACTGTTGGTTGTGGGTGATATCTCAGCTCAGCCCAGCCTACACTGTTGGTTAGGTGGTATCTCAGCCCAGCCCAGCCTACACTGTTGGTTAGGTGATATCTCAGCCCAGCCTACACTGTTGGTTAGGTGATATCTCAGCTCAGCCTACACTGTTGGTTAGGTGATATCTCAGCTCAGCCCAGCCTACACTGTTGGTTAGGTGATATCTCAGCCCAGCCCAGCCTACACTGTTGGTTAGGTGATATCTCAGCCCAGCCCAGCCTACACTGTTGGTTAGGTGGTATCTCAGCCCAGCCCAGCCTACACTGTTGGTTAGGTGATATCTCAGCCCAGCCCAGCCTACACTGTTGGTTAGGTGGTATCTCAGCCCAGCCTACACTGTTGGTTAGGTGGTATCCCAGCCCAGCCTACACTGTTGGTTAGGTGATATCTCAGCCCAGCCTACACTGTTGGTTAGGTGATATCTCAGCCCAGCCCAGCCTACACTGTTGGTTAGGTGGTATCTCAGCCCAGCCCAGCCTACACTGTTGGTTAGGTGATATCTCAGCCCAGCCCAGCCTACACTGTTGGTTAGGTGATATCTCAGCCCAGCCCAGCCTACACTGTTGGTTAGGTGGTATCTCAGCCCAGCCTACACTGTTGGTTAGGTGATATCTCAGCCCAGCCCAGCCTACACTGTTGGTTAGGTGATATCTCAGCCCAGCCTACACTGTTGGTTAGGTGATATCTCAGCCCAGCCCAGCCTATACTGTTGGTTAGGTGGTATCTCAGCCCAGCCCAGCCTACACTGTTGGTTAGGTGATATCTCAGCCCAGCCCAGCCTACACTGTTGGTTAGGTGGTATCTCAGCCCAGCCCAGCCTACACTGTTGGTTAGGGTGATATCTCAGCCCAGCCTACACTGTTGGTTAGGTGATATCCCAGCCCAGCCTACACTGTTGGTTAGGTGATATCTCAGCCCAGCCCAGCCTACACTGTTGGTTAGGTGATATCTCAGCCCAGCCTACACTGTTGGTTAGGTGATATTCAGCCCAGCCTACACTGTTGGTTAGGTGATATCTCAGCCCAGCCTACACTGTTGGTTAGGTGATATCTCAGCCCAGCCTACACTGTTGGTTAGGTGGTATCTCAGCCCAGCCTACACTGTTGGTTAGGTGATATCTCAGCCCAGCCTACACTGTTGGTTAGGTGATATCTCAGCCCAGCCTACACTGTTGGTTAGGTGATATCTCAGCCCAGCCTACACTGTTGGTTAGGTGATATCTCAGCCCAGCCTACACTGTTGGTTAGGTGATATCTCAGCCCAGCCTACACTGTTGGTTAGGTGATATCTCAGCCCAGCCCAGCCTACACTGTTGGTTAGGTGTTATCTCAGCCCAGCCTACACTGTTGGTTAGGTGATATCTCAGCCCAGCCTACACTGTTGGTTAGGTGGTATCTCAGCCCAGCCTACACTGTTGGTTAGGTGATATCTCAGCCCAGCCTACACTGTTGGTTAGGTGATATCTCAGCCCAGCCTACACTGTTGGTTAGGTGGTATCTCAGCCCAGCCTACCCTGTTGGTTAGGTGATATCTCAGCTCAGCCCAGCCTACACTGTTGGTTAGGTGATATCTCAGCCCAGCCCAGCCTACACTGTTGGTTAGGTGATATCTCAGCCCAGCCCAGCCTACACTGTTGGTTAGGTGATATCTCAGCCCAGCCTACACTGTTGGTTAGGTGATATCTCAGCCCAGCCTACACTGTTGGTTAGGTGATATCTCAGCCCAGCCTACACTGTTGGTTAGGTGGTATCTCAGCCCAGCCCAGCCTACACTGTTGGTTAGGTGATATCTCAGCCCAGCCCAGCCTACACTGTTGGTTAGGTGGTATCTCAGCCCAGCCCAGCCTACACTGTTGGTTACATTACATTACATTTAAGTCATTTAGCAGACGCTCTTATCCAGAGCGACTTACAAATTGGTGCAAACACCTATGACAACCAGTGGAACAGCCACTTGCATCTAAATCTTGTTGGGGGGAGGGGGAGAAGGGGGTGAGAAGGATTACTTACCCTTACTTACCCTATCCTAGGTATTCCTTGAAGAGGTGGGGTTTCAGGTGTCTCCGGAAGGTGGTGATTGACTCCGCTGTCCTGGCATCGTGAGGGGAGTTTGTTCCACCATTGGGGGCCAGAGCAGCGAACAGTTTTGACTGGGCTGAGCGGGAACTGTACTTCCTCAGTGGTAGGGAGGCGAGCAGGCCAGAGGTGGATGAACGCAGTGCCCTTGTTTGGGTGTAGGGCCTGATCAGAGCCTACACTGAGGTACTGAGGTGATATCCCCCACAGCCCGTAGGCGAGCACCATGGTCTTGTAGCGGATGCGAGCTTCAACTGGAAGCCAGTGGAGAGAGCGGAGGAGCGGGGTGACGTGAGAGAACTTGGGAAGGTTGAACACCAGACGGGCTGCGGCGTTCTGGATGAGTTGTAGGGTTTAATGGCACAGGCAGGGAGCCCAGCCAACAGCGAGTTGCAGTAATCAAGACGGGAGATGACAAGTGCCTGGATTAGGACCTGCGCCGCTTCCTGTGTGAGGCAGGGTCGTACTCTGCGGATGTTGTAGAGCATGAACCTACAGGAACGGGACACCGCCTTGATGTTAGTTGAGAACGCCAGGGTGTTGTCCAGGATCACGCCAAGGTTCTTAGCGCTCTGGGAGGAGGACACAATGGAGTTGTCAACCGTGATGGCGAGATCATGGAACGGGCAGTCCTTCCCCGGGAGGAAGAGGAGCTCCGTCTTGCTGAGGTTCAGCTTGAGGTGGTGATCCGTCATCCACACTGATATGTCTGCCAGACATGCAGAGATGCGATTCGCCACCTGGTCATCAGAAGGGGGAAAGGAGAAGATTAATTGTGTGTCGTCTGCATAGCAATGATAGGAGAGACCATGTGAGGTTATGACAGAGCCAAGTGACTTGGTGTATAGCGAGAATAAGAGAGGGCCTAGAACAGAGCCCTGGGGACACCAGTGGTGAGAGCGCGTGGTGAGGAGACAGATTCTCGCCACGCCCACCTGGTAGGAGCGACCTGTCAGGTAGGACGCAACCAAGCGTGGGGCGCCGGAGATGCCCAACTCGGAGAGGGTGGAGAGGAGGATCTGATGGTTCACAGTATCGAAGGCAGCCGATAGGTCTAGAAGGATGAGAGCAGAGGAGAGAGAGTTAGCTTTAGCAGTGCGGAGCGCCTCCGTGATACAGAGAAGAGCAGTCTCAGTTGAATGACTAGTCTTGAAACCTGACTGATTTGGATCAAGAAGGTCATTCTGAGAGAGATAGCGGCAGAGCTGGCCAAGGACGGCACGCTCAAGAGTTTTGGAGAGAAAAGAGAGAAGGGATACTGGTCTGTAGTTGTTGACATCGGAGGGATCGAGTGTAGGTTTTTTCAGAAGGGGTGCAACTCTCGCTCTCTTGAAGACGGGAGGGACGTAGCCAGCGGTCAGGGATGAGTTGATGAGCGAGGTGAGGTAAGGGAGAAGGTCTCCGGAAATGGTCTGGAGAAGAGAGGAGGGGATAGGGTCAAGCGGGCAGGTTGTTGGGCGGCGGTCCGTCACAAGACGCGAGATTTCATCTGGAGAGAGAGGGGAGAAAGAGGTCAGAGCATAGGGTAGGGCAGTGTGAGCAGAACCAGCGGTGTCGTTTGACTTAGCAAACGAGGATCGGATGTCATCGACCTTCTTTTCAAAATGGTTGACGAAGTCATCTGCAGAGAGGGGAGGGAGGGGGGAGGATTCAGGAGGGGAGGAGAAGGTGGCAAAGAGCTTCCTAGGGTTAGAGGCAGATGCTTGGAATTTAGAATGGTAGAAAGTGGCTTTAGCAGCAGAGACAGAGGAGGAAAATGTAGAGAGGAGGGAGCCAGCCTACACTGTTGGTTAGGTGATATCTCAGCCCAGCCCAGCCTACACTGTTGGTTAGGTGATATCTCAGCCCAGCCCCAGCCCAGCCTACACTGTTGGTTAGTGGTATCTCAGCCCAGCCCAGCCTACACTGTTGGTTAGGTGATATCTCAGCCCAGCCCAGCCTACACTGTTGGTTAGGTGATATCTCAGCCCAGCCCAGCCTACACTGTTGGTTAGGTGATATCTCAGCCCAGCCCAGCCCAGCCTACACTGTTGGTTAGGTGATATCTCAGCCCAGCCCAGCCCAGCCTACACTGTTGGTTAGGTGATATCTCAGCCCAGCCCAGCCTACACTGTTGGTTAGGTGGTATCTCAGCCCAGCCCAGCCCAGCCTACACTGTTGGTTAGGTGATATCTCAGCCCAGCCCAGCCAGCCTACACTGTTGGTTAGGTGATATCTCAGCCCAGCCCAGCCCAGCCTACACTGTTGGTTAGGTGATATCTCAGCCCAGCCCAGCCTACACTGTTGGTTAGGTGATATCTCAGCCCAGCCCAGCCTACACTGTTGGTTAGGTGATATCTCAGCCCAGCCCAGCCTACACTGTTGGTTAGGTGGTATCTCAGCCCAGCCCAGCCTACACTGTTGGTTAGGTGGTATCTCAGCCCAGCCCAGCCTACACTGTTGGTTAGGTGATATCTCAGCCCAGCCTACACTGTTGGTTAGGTGGTATCTCAGCCCAGCCCAGCCCAGCCTACACTGTTGGTTAGGTGATATCTCAGCCCAGCCCAGCCTACACTGTTGGTTAGGTGATATCTCAGCCCAGCCCACACTGTTGGTTAGGTGATATCCCAGCCCAGCCTACACTGCTGGTTAGGTGGTATCTCAGCCCAGCCCAGCCTACACTGTTGGTTAGGTGATATCTCAGCCCAGCCCAGCCCAGCCTACACTGTTGGTTAGGTGGTATCTCAGCCCAGCCTACACTGGTTAGGTGGCATCTTACACTGCTGGGTGGTATCTCAGCCCAGCCCAGCCTACACTGTTGGTTAGGTGATATCTCAGCCCAGCCTACACTGTTGGTTAGGTGGTATCTCAGCCCAGCCCAGCCTACACTGTTGGTTAGGTGGTATCTCAGCCCAGCCCAGCCCAGCCTACACTGTTGGTTAGGTGA
This sequence comes from Oncorhynchus keta, assembly GCF_023373465.1. NCBI lineage: Eukaryota > Metazoa > Chordata > Actinopteri > Salmoniformes > Salmonidae > Oncorhynchus > Oncorhynchus keta. The sequence continues at coordinate 20,203 of NW_026279478.1, forward strand.
TATCTCAGCCCAGCCCAGCCTACACTGTTGGTTAGGTGGTATCTCAGCCCAGCCTACACTGTTGGTTAGGTGGTATCTCAGCCCAGCCCAGCCTACACTGTTGGTTAGGTGGTATCTCAGCCCAGCCTCAGCCTACACTGTTGGTTAGGGATATCTCAGCCCAGCCCAGCCTACACTGTTGGTTAGGTCTCAGCCCAGCCCAGCCTACACTGTTGGTTAGGTGGTATCTCAGCCCAGCCTACACCTCAGCCCAGCCTACACTGTTGGTTAGGTGGTATCTCAGTATCCCAGCCCAGCCTACACTGTTGGTTAGGTGATATCTCAGCCCAGCCTACACTGTTGGTTAGGTGATATCTCAGCCCAGCCTACACTGTTGGTTAGGTGGTATCTCAGCCCAGCCCAGCCTACACTGTTGGTTAGGTGATATCTCAGCCCAGCCTACACTGTTGGTTAGGTGATATCTCAGCCCAGCCCAGCCTACACTGTTGGTTAGGTGATATCTCAGCCCAGCCCAGCCTACACTGTTGGTTAGGTGATATCTCAGCCCAGCCCAGCCTACACTGTTAGGTGATATCTCAGCCCAGCCTACACTGTTGGTTAGGTGGTATCTCAGCCCAGCCCAGCCTACACTGTTGGTTAGGTGGATATCTCAGCCCAGCCCAGCCTACACTGCTGGTTAGGTGATATCTCAGCCCAGCCTACACTGCTGGTTAGGTGGTATCTCAGCCCAGCCTACACTACACTGTTGGTTAGGTGGTATCTCTTCAGCCCATCTCAGCCCAGCCCAGCCTACACTGTTGGTTAGGTGATATCTCAGCCCAGCCCAGCCTACACTGTTGGTTAGTGGATATCTCAGCCCAGCCCAGCCTACACTGTTGGTTAGGTGTATCTCAGCCCAGCCCAGCCTACACTGTTGGTTAGGTGATATCTCAGCCCAGCCCAGCCTACACTGTTGGTTAGGTGGTATCTCAGCCCAGCCCAGCCTACACTGTTGGTTAGGTGATATCTCAGCCCAGCCTACACTGTTGGTTAGGGATCTCAGCCAGCCCAGCCCAGCCTATCTGCTGGTTAGGTGGTATCTCAGCCCAGCCTACACTGCTGGTTAGGTGATATCTCAGCCCAGCCCCAGCCTACACTGTTGGTTAGGTGATATCTCAGCCCAGCCTACACTGTTGGTTAGGTGGTATCTCAGCCCAGCCCAGCCTACACTGTTGGTTAGGTGATATCTCAGCCCAGCCCAGCCTACACTGTTGGTTAGGTGGTATCTACAGCCCAGCCTACACTGTTGGTTAGGTGGTATCTCAGCCCAGCCCAGCCTACACTGTTGGTTAGGTGATATCTCAGCCCAGCCCAGCCTACACTGTGGTTACTGTTGGTTAGGTGATATCTCAGCCCAGCCTACACTGTTGGTTAGGTGGCATCTCAGCCCAGCCCAGCCTACACTGTTGGTTAGGTGATATCCCAGCCCAGCCTACACTGTTGGTTAGGTGGTATCTCAGCCCAGCCCAGCCTACACTGTTGGTTAGGTGATATCTCAGCCCAGCCCAGCCTACACTGTTGGTTAGGTGGTATCTCAGCCCAGCCCAGCCTACACTGTTGGTTAGGTGATATCCCAGCCCAGCCTACACTGTTGGTTAGGTGGTATCTCAGCCCAGCCTACACTGTTGGTTAGGTGATATCTCAGCCCAGCCCAGCCTACACTGTTGGTTAGGTGATATCTCAGCCCAGCCCAGCCTACACTGTTGGTTAGGTGGTTCAGCCCAGCCCAGCCTACACTGTGGTTAGGTATATCTCAGCCCAGCCCAGCCTACACTGTTGGTTAGGTGATATCTCAGCCCAGCCCAGCCTACACTGTTGGTTAGGTGGATATCTCAGCCCAGCCTACACTGTTGGTTAGGTGATATCTCAGCCCAGCCCAGCCTACACTGTTGGTTAGGTGGTATCTCAGCCCAGCCTACACTGTTGGTTAGGTGTTATCTCAGCCCAGCCTACACTGTTGGTTAGGTGGTGTCTCAGCCCAGCCTACACTGTTGGTTAGGTGATATCTCAGCCCAGCCTACACTGTTGGTTAGGTGGTATCTCAGCCCAGCCCAGCCTACACTGTTGGTTAGGTGGTATCTCAGCCCAGCCTACACTGTTGGTTAGGTGGTATCTCAGCCCAGCCCAGCCTACACTGTTGGTTAGGTGGTATCTCAGCCCAGCCCAGCTGGTTAGGTGGTATCTCAGCCCAGCCCAGCCTACACTGTTGGTTAGGTGGTATCTCAGCCTACACCCAGCCCAGCCTACACTGTTGGTTAGGGTCAGCCCAGCCCAGCCTACACTGTTGGTTAGGTGGTATCTCAGCCCAGCCCTGCCCAGTACACTGGTTAGGTGATATCTCAGCCCAGCCCAGCCTACACTGTTGGTTAGGTGGTATCTCAGCCCAGCCCAGCCTACACTGTTGGTTAGGTGATATCTCAGCCCAGCCCAGCCTACACTGTTGGTTAGGTGGTATCTCAGCCCAGCCTACACTGTTGGTTAGGTGATATCTCAGCCCAGCCCAGCCTACACTGTTGGTTAGGTGGTATCTCAGCCCAGCCCAGCCTACACTGTTGGTTAGGTGATATCTCAGCCCAGCCTACACTGGTTAGGTGATATCTCAGCCCAGCCTACACTGTTGGTTAGGTGGTATCTCAGCCCAGCCTACACTGTTGGTTAGGTGGTATCTCAGCCCAGCCCAGCCTACACACTGTTCAGCCCAGTTCAGCCCAGCCCAGCCTACACTGTGGTTAGGTGGTATCTCAGCCCAGCCTACACTGTTGGTTAGGTGGTATCTCAGCCCAGCCCAGCCTACACTGTTGGTTAGGTGGTATCTCAGCCCAGCCCAGCCTACACTGTTGGTTAGGTGATATCTCAGCCCAGCCCAGCCTACACTGTTGGTAGGTGGTATCTCAGCCCAGCCTACACTGGTAGGTGGTATCTCAGCCCAGCCCAGCCTACACTGTTGGTTAGGTGATATCTCAGCCCAGCCTACACTGTTGGTTAGGTGATATCCAGCCCAGCCCAGCCTATCTCAGCCCACTGCCCCAGCCTACACTGTTGGTTAGGTGATATCTCAGCCCAGCCTACACTGTTGGTTAGGTGGTATCTCAGCCCAGCCCAGCCTACACTGTTGGTTAGGTGATATCTCAGCCCAGCCCAGCCTACACTGTTGGTTAGGTGATATCTCAGCCCAGCCTACACTGTTGGTTAGGTGATATCTCAGCCCAGCCCAGCCTACACTGTTGGTTAGGTGGTATCTCAGCCCAGCCCAGCCTACACTGTTGGTTAGGTGATATCTCAGCCCAGCCCCTACACTGTTGGTTAGGTGGTATCTCAGCCCAGCCTACACTGTTGGTTAGGTGGGTCAGCCCAGCCCAGCCTACTGTTGGTTAGGTGATATCTCAGCCCAGCCTACACTGTTGGTTAGGTGGTATCTCAGCCCAGCCCAGCCTACACTGTTGGTTAGGTGGTATCTCAGCCCAGCCCAGCCTACACTCAGCCCAGCCTACACTGTTGGTTAGGTGATATCTCAGCCCAGCCCAGCCTACACTGTTGGTTAGGTGGTATCTCAGCCCAGCCTACACTGTTGGTTAGGTGGTATCTCAGCCCAGCCCAGCCTACACTGTTGGTTAGGTGGTATCTCAGCCCAGCCCAGCCTACACTGTTGGTTAGGTGGTATCTCAGCCCAGCCTACACTGTTGGTTAGGTGATATCTCAGCCCAGCCCAGCCTACACTGTTGGTTAGGTGGTATCTCAGCCCAGCCTACACTGTTGGTTAGGTGGTATCTCAGCCCAGCCCAGCCTACACTGTTGGTTAGGTGATATCTCAGCCCAGCCTACACTGTTGGTTAGGTGATATCTCAGCCCAGCCCAGCCTACACTGTTGGTTAGGTGGATATCTCAGCCCAGCCTACACTGGTTAGGTGTTCAGCCCAGGTGATATCTCAGCCCAGCCTACACTGTTGGTTAGGTGATATCTCAGCCCAGCCTACACTGTTGGTTACTGTTGGTGGTATCTCAGCCCAGCCCAGCCTACACTGTTGGTTAGGTGGTCAGCCCAGCCTACACTCTCAGCCCAGCCTACACTGTTGGTTAGGTGATATCTCAGCCCAGGTGGTTAGGTGGTATCTCAGCCCAGCCCAGCCTACACTGGTTGGTCAGCCCAGCCTACACTGTTGGGTGGTATCTCAGCCCAGCCTACACTGTTGGTTAGGTGGTATCTCAGCCCAGCCTACACTGGTTGGTTAGGTGGTTAGGTATCTCAGCCCAGCCCACACTGTTGGTTAGGTGGTATCTCAGCCCAGCCCAGCCTACACTGGTTAGGTGGTTCAGCCCAGGTGGATATCTCAGCCCAGCCCAGCCTACACTGTTGGTTAGGTGGTATCTCAGCCCAGCCCAGCCTACACTGTTGGTTAGGTGATATCTCAGCCCAGCCTACACTGTTGGTTAGGTGATATCTCAGCCCAGCCTACACTGTTGGTTAGGTGGTATCTCAGCCCAGCCTACACTGTTGGTTAGGTGGTATCTCAGCCCAGCCCAGCCTACACTGTTGGTTAGGTGGTATCTCAGCCCAGCCTACACTGTTGGTTAGGTGATATCTCAGCTCAGCCCAGCCTACACTGTTGGTTAGGTGATATCTCAGCCCAGCCTACACTGTTGGTTAGGTGATATCTCAGCCCAGCCCACTGTTGGTTAGGTGATATCTCAGCCCAGCCTACACTGTTGGTTAGGTGATATCTCAGCCCAGCCTACACTGTCTGGTTAGGTGATATCTCAGCCCAGCCTACACTGTTGGTTAGGTGATATCTCAGCCCAGCCTACACTGTTGGTTAGGTGATATCTCAGCCCAGCCTACACTGTTGGTTAGGTGGTATCTCAGCCCAGCCTACACTGTTGGTTAGGTGGTATCTCAGCCCAGCCTACACTGTTGGTTAGGTGATATCTCAGCCCAGCCTACACTGTTGGTTAGGTGATATCTCAGCCCAGCCTACACTGTTGGTTAGGTGATATCTCAGCCCAGCCTACACTGTTGGTTAGGTGGTATCTCAGCCCAGCCTACACTGTTGGTTAGGTGGTATCTCAGCCCAGCCCAGCCTACACTGTTGGTTAGGTGATATCTCAGCCCAGCCTACACTGTTGGTTAGGTGGTATCTCAGCCCAGCCCAGCCTACACTGTTGGTTAGGTGGTATCTCAGCCCAGCCTACACTGTTGGTTAGGTGATATCTCAGCCCAGCCTACACTGTTGGTTAGGTGATATCTCAGCCCAGCCTACACTGTTGGTTAGGTGGTATCTCAGCCCAGCCTACACTGTTGGTTAGGTGGTATCTCAGCCCAGCCCAGCCTACACTGTTGGTTAGGTGGTATCTCAGCCCAGCCCAGCCTACACTGTTGGTTAGGTGATATCTCAGCCCAGCCTACACTGTTGGTTAGGTGATATCTCAGCCCAGCCCAGCCTACACTGTTGGTTAGGTGGTATCTCAGCCCAGCCCAGCCTACACTGTTGGTTAGGTGGTATCTCAGCCCAGCCCAGCCTACACTGTTGGTTAGGTGGTATCTCAGCCCAGCCTACACTGTTGGTTAGGTGATATCTCAGCCCAGCCCAGCCTACACTGTTGGTTAGGTGGTATCTCAGCCCAGCCTACACTGTTGGTTAGGTGGTATCTCAGCCCAGCCTACACTGTTGGTTAGGTGATATCTCAGCCCAGCCTACACTGTTGGTTAGGTGGTATCTCAGCCCAGCCCAGCCTACACTGTTGGTTAGGTGGTATCTCAGCCCAGCCCAGTCTACACTGTTGGTTAGGTGATATCTCAGCCCAGCCTACACTGTTGGTTAGGTGGTATCTCAGCCCAGCCCAGCCTACACTGTTGGTTAGGTGGTATCTCAGCCCAGCCTACACTGTTGGTTAGGTGATATCTCAGCCCAGCCTACACTGTTGGTTAGGTGGTATCTCAGCCTGTAACTCCCCTGTTCCCTGACCTTGTAACTCTCCTGTTCCCTGACCTTGTAACTCTCCTGTTCCCTGTCCTTGTAACTCCCCCGACCTTGTAACTCTCCTGTTCCCTGACCTTGTAACTCCCCTGTTCCCTGACCTTGTAACTCTCCTGTTCCCTGACCTTGTAACTCTCCTGTTCCCTGACCTTGTAACTCTCCTGTTCCCTGACCTTGTAACTCTCCTGTTCCCTGACCTTGTCTGTTTCAGATCTAACTCTCCTGTTCCCTGACCTTGTAACTCTCCTGTTCCCTGACCTTGTAACTCCCCTGTTGCCTGACCTTGTAACTCTCCTGTTCCCTGACCTTGTAACTCTCCTGTTCCCTGACCTTGTGACTCTCCTGTTCCCTGACCTTGTCTGTTTCAGATCTAACTCTCCTGTTCCCTGACCTTGTAACTCTCCTGTTCCCTGACCTTGTAACTCTCCTGTTCCCTGACCTTGTCTGTTTCAGATCTAACTCTCCTGTTCCCTGACCTTGTAACTCTCCTGTTCCCTGACCTTGTCTGTTTCAGATCTAACTCTCCTGTTCCCTGACCTTGTAACTCTCCTGTTCCCTGACCTTGTAACTCTCCTGTTCCCTGACCTTGTAACTCTCCTGTTCCCTGACCTTGTCTGTTTCAGGTCTAACTCTCCTGTTCCCTGACCTTGTCTGTTTCAGGTCTAACTCTCCTGTTCCCTGACCTTGTCTGTTTCAGGTCTAACTCTCCTGTTCCCTGACCTTGTCTGTTTCAGATCTAACTCTCCTGTTCCCTGACCTTGTCTGTTTCAGATCTAACTCTCCTGTTCCCTGACCTTGTAACTCTCCTGTTCCCTGACCTTGTAACTCTCCTGTTCCCTGACCTTGTAACTCTCCTGTTCCCTGACCTTGTAACTATCCTGTTCCCTGACCTTGTAACTCTCCTGTTCCCTGACCTTGTCTGTTTCAGATCTAACTCTCCTGTTCCCTGACCTTGTCTGTTTCAGATCTAACTCTCCTGTTCCCTGACCTTGTAACTCTCCTGTTCCCTGACCTTGTAACTCTCCTGTTCCCTGACCTTGTCTGTTTCAGATCTAACTCTCCTGTTCCCTGACCTTGTCTGTTTCAGGTCTGTGTACGATGACCAGCCTAATGCCCACAAGAGGTTTATGGAGAAGCTTGAGGTCAGGATCCGTAACCATGACAGAGAGATAGAGAAGATGTGTAACTTCCACCACCAGGGGTTTGTGGATGCCATCACCGAGCTGCTCAAAGTCCGTGCCGACGCAGAGAAACTGATGGTGAGACAGGAGACCCAATCAAATCAGAGTGTATTAGTCACATGCTGCCAATATATAACAGGTGTAGTGAAATGCTGACTTATAGGCTCAAACCAACAGTGTGAAAATAAGGTGTGTGTGTGTGTGTGTGTGTGTGTGTGTGTGTGTGTGTGTGTGTGTGTGTGTGTGTGTGTGTGTGTGTGTGTGTGTGTGTGTGTGTGTGTGTGTGTGTGTGTGTGTGTGTGTGTGTGTGTGTGTGTGGGTAAGTAAAGAAATAAAACAACAGTAAAAATACATTTGAAATAAGAGTAGCGAGGCTATATACAGACGCCTGTTAGTCAGCATGTAGATATGGTTAAAGTGACTATGCATATATGATGAACAGAGAGTAGCAGTAGAGAGGCTATATACAGACACCTGTTAGTCAGCATGTAGATATGGTTAAAGTGACTATGCATATATGATAAACAGAGAGTAGCAGTAGAGAGGCTATATACAGACACCTGTTAGTCAGCATGTAGATATGGTTAAAGTGACTATGCATATATGATGAACAGAGAGTAGCAGTAGAGAGGCTATATACAGACACCAGTTAGTCAGCATGTAGATATGGTTAAAGTGACTATGCATATATGATAAACAGAGAGTAGCAGTAGTGAGGCTATATACAGACACCTGTTAGTCAGCATGTAGATATGGTTAAAGTGACTATGCATATATGATGAACAGAGAGTAGCAGTAGAGAGGCTATATACAGACACCAGTTAGTCAGCATGTAGATATGGTTAAAGTGACTATGCATATATGATAAACAGAGAGTAGCAGTAGAGAGGCTATATACAGACACCTGTTAGTCAGCATGTAGATATGGTTAAAGTGACTATGCATATATGATGAACAGAGAGTAGCAGTAGAGAGGCTATATACAGACACCAGTTAGTCAGCATGTAGATATGGTTAAAGTGACTATGCATATATGATAAACAGAGAGTAGCAGTAGTGAGGCTATAAACAGACACCAGTTAGTCAGCATGTAGATATGGTTAAAGTGACTATGCATATACGATAAACAGAGAGTAGCAGTAGAGAGGCTATATACAGACACCAGTTAGTCAGCATGTAGATATGGTTAAAGTGACTATGCATATATGATAAACAGAGAGTAGCAGTAGAGAGGCTATATACAGACACCTGTTAGTCAGCATGTAGATATGGTTAAAGTGACTATGCATATATGATGAACAGAGAGTAGCAGTAGAGAGGCTATATACAGACACCTGTTAGTCAGCATGTAGATATGGTTAAAGTGACTATGCATATATGATGAACATGGAGTAGCAGTAGAGAGGCTATATACAGACACCTGTTAGTCAGTATGTAGATATGGTTAAAGTGACTATGCATATATGATAAACAGAGAGTAGCAGTAGAGAGGCTATATACAGACACCAGTTAGTCAGCATGTAGATATGGTTAAAGTGACTATGCATATATGATAAACAGAGAGTAGCAGTAGAGAGGCTATATACAGACACCAGTTAGTCAGCATGTAGATATGGTTAAAGTGACTATGCATATATGATAAACAGAGAGTAGCAGTAGAGAGGCTATATACAGACACCTGTTAGTCAGCATGTAGATATGGTTAAAGTGACTATGCATATATGATAAACAGAGAGTAGCAGTAGTGAGGCTATAAACAGACACCTGTTAGTCAGCATGTAGATATGGTTAAAGTGACTATGCATATATGATGAACAGAGAGTAGCAGTAGAGAGGCTATATACAGACACCAGTTAGTCAGCATGTAGATATGGTTAAAGTGACTATGCATATATGATAAACAGAGAGTAGCAGTAGAGAGGCTATATACAGACACCTGTTAGTCAGCATGTAGATATGGTTAAAGTGACTATGCATATATGATAAACAGAGAGTAGCAGTAGAGAGGCTATATACAGACACCAGTTAGTCAGCATGTAGATATGGTTAAAGTGACTATGCATATATGATAAACAGAGAGTAGCAGTAGAGAGGCTATATACAGACACCTGTTAGTCAGCATGTAGATATGGTTAAAGTGACTATGCATATATGATGAACAGAGAGTAGCAGTAGAGAGGCTATATACAGACACCTGTTAGTCAGCATGTAGATATGGTTAAAGTGACTATGCATATATGATGAACAGAGAGTAGCAGTAGAGAGGCTATATACAGACACCTGTTAGTCAGCATGTAGATATGGTTAAAGTGACTATGCATATATGATAAACAGAGAGTAGCAGTAGAGAGGCTATATACAGACACCTGTTAGTCAGCATGTAGATATGGTTAAAGTGACTATGCATATATGATAAACAGAGAGTAGCAGTAGTGAGGCTATAAACAGACACCTGTTAGTCAGCATGTAGATATGGTTAAAGTGACTATGCATATATGATGAACAGAGAGTAGCAGTAGAGAGGCTATATACAGACACCAGTTAGTCAGCATGTAGATATGGTTAAAGTGACTATGCATATATGATAAACAGAGAGTAGCAGTAGAGAGGCTATATACAGACACCTGTTAGTCAGCATGTAGATATGGTTAAAGTGACTATGCATATATGATAAACAGAGAGTAGCAGTAGAGAGGCTATATACAGACACCTGTTAGTCAGCATGTAGATATGGTTAAAGTGACTATGCATATATGATAAACAGAGAGTAGCAGTAGAGAGGCTATATACAGACACCTGTTAGTCAGCATGTAGATATGGTTAAAGTGACTATGCATATATGATGAACATGGAGTAGCAGTAGAGAGGCTATATACAGACACCTGTTAGTCAGCATGTAGATATGGTTAAAGTGACTATGCATATATGATGAACAGAGAGTAGCAGTAGAGAGGCTATATACAGACACCTGTTAGTCAGCATGTAGATATGGTTAAAGTGACTATGCATATATGATGAACAGAGAGTAGCAGTAGAGAGGCTATATACAGACACCTGTTAGTCAGCATGTAGATATGGTTAAAGTGACTATGCATATATGATGAACAGAGAGTAGCAGTAGAGAGGCTATATACAGACACCAGTTAGTCAGCATGTAGATATGGTTAAAGTGACTATGCATATATGATAAACAGAGAGTAGCAGTAGAGGCTATATACAGACACCTGTTAGTCAGCATGTAGATATGGTTAAAGTGACTATGCATATATGATGAACAGAGAGTAGCAGTAGAGAGGCTATATACAGACACCTGTTAGTCAGCATGTAGATATGGTTAAAGTGACTATGCATATATGATGAACAGAGAGTAGCAGTAGAGAGGCTATATACAGACACCTGTTAGTCAGCATGTAGATATGGTTAAAGTGACTATGCATATATGATGAACAGAGAGTAGCAGTAGAGAGGCTATATACAGACACCTGTTAGTCAGCATGTAGATATGGTTAAAGTGACTGCATATATGATGAACAGAGAGTAGCAGTAGTGAGGCTATAAACAGACACCAGTTAGTCAGCATGTAGATATGGTCAAAGTGACTATGCATATATGATGAACAGAGAGTAGCAGTAGAGAGGCTATATACAGACACCTGTTAGTCAGCATGTAGATATGGTTAAAGTGACTATGCATATATGATAAACAGAGAGTAGCAGTAGAGAGGCTATATACAGACACCAGTTAGTCAGCATGTAGATATGGTTAAAGTGACTATGCATATATGATAAACAGAGAGTAGCAGTAGAGAGGCTATATACAGACACCTGTTAGTCAGTATGTAGATATGGTTAAAGTGACTATGCATATATGATAAACAGAGAGTAGCAGTAGAGAGGCTATATACAGACACCTGTTAGTCAGTATGTAGATATGGTTAAAGTGACTATGCATATATGATAAACAGAGAGTAGCAGTAGAGAGGCTATATACAGACACCTGTTAGTCAGCATGTAGATATGGTTAAAGTGACTATGCATATATGATGAACAGAGAGTAGCAGTAGTGAGGCTATATACAGACACCAGTTAGTCAGCATGTAGATATGGTCAAAGTGACTATGCATATATGATAAACAGAGAGTAGCAGTAGAGAGGCTATATACAGACACCAGTTAGTCAGCATGTAGATATGGTTAAAGTGACTATGCATATATGATAAACAGAGAGTAGCAGTAGTGAGGCTATCAGATACAGATACAGACACCAGTTAGTCAGCATGTAGATATGGTTAAAGTGACTATGCATATATGATGAACAGAGAGTAGCAGTAGTGAGGCTATATACAGACACCAGTTAGTCAGCATGTAGATATGGTCAAAGTGACTATGCATATATGATAAACAGAGAGTAGCAGTAGAGAGGCTATATACAGACACCTGTTAGTCAGCATGTAGATATGGTTAAAGTGACTATGCATATATGATGAACAGAGAGTAGCAGTAGCGTAAAAAGAGACCTAAAGAAATGGAAACTATGGATCTATCTAGTCTACCTCTATGTTGAACCAGGGATAGTAGTGGATCTATCTAGTCTACCTCTATGTTGAACCAGGGATAGTGTTGGATCTATCTAGTCTACCTCTATGTTGAACCAGGGATAGTAGTGGATCTATCTAGTCTACCTCTATGTTCAACCAGGGATAGCGTTGGATCTATCTAGTCTACCTCTATGTTCAACCAGGGATAGTAGTGGATCTATCTAGTCTACCTCTATGTTGAACCAGTGATAGTGTTGGATCTATATAGTCTACCTCTATGTTCAACCAGGGATAGTAGTGGATCTATCTAGTCTACCTCTATGTTCAACCAGGGATAGTGGTGGATCTATCTAGTCTACCTCTATGTTGAACCAGGGATAGTAGTGGATCTATCTAGTCTACCTCTATGTTGAACCAGGAATATCAGTGGATCTATCTAGTCTACCTCTATGTTGAACCAGGGATAGTAGTGGATCAATGTAGTCTACCTCTATGTTGAACCAGGGATAGTAGTGGATCTATCTAGTCTACCTCTATGTTCAACCAGGGATAGTAGTGGATCTATCTAGTCTACCTCTATGTTGAACCAGGGATAGTAGTGGATCTATCTAGTCTACCTCTATGTTGAACCAGGGATAGTAGTGGATCTATCTAGTCTACCTCTATGTTCAACCAGGGATAGTAGTGGATCTATCTAGTCTACCTCTATGTTGAACCAGGGATAGTAGTGGATCTATCTAGTCTACCTCTATGTTCAACCAGGGATAGTAGTGGTGGGCGGCAGCTAGCTAGTGGTTAGGGCGTTGGACTAGTGAACCGGAAGGTTATCGAGTTCAAACCCCGAGCTGAGAAGGTCGGGGTTTGAACTCGCAACCTTCCGGTTACTAGTCCAATGCTCTAACCACTACGTTACGCTGTCGCTCTGCCCCTGAACAGGCAGTTAACCCACTGTTCCCAGGCCGTCATTGAAAATAAGAATATGTTCTTAACTGACTTGCCTGGTTAAATAAAGGTAAAATAAAAATTAAAAAATGTTCAACCAGGGATAGTAGTGGATCTATCTAGTCTACCTCTATGTTGAACCAGGGATAGTAGTGGATCTATCTAGTCTACCTCTATGTTGAACCAGGGATAGTAGTGGATCTATCTAGTCTACCTCTATGTTCAACCAGGGATATCAGTGGATCTATCTAGTCTACCTCTATGTTCAACCAGGGATAGTAGTGGATCTATCTAGTCTACCTCTATGTTGAACCAGGGATAGTAGTGGATCTATCTAGTCTACCTCTATGTTGAACCAGGGATAGTAGTGGATCTATCTAGTCTACCTCTATGTTCAACCAGGGATAGTAGTGGATCTATCTAGTCTACCTCTATGTTGAACCAGGGATAGTAGTAGATCTATCTAGTCTACCTCTATGTTGAACCAGGGATAGTAGTGGATCTATCTAGTCTACCTCTATGTTGAACCAGGGATAGTAGTGGATCTATCTAGTCTACCTCTATGTTCAACCAGGGATATCAGTGGATCTATCTAGTCTACCTCTATGTTGAACCAGGGATAGTAGTGGGTCTATCTAGTCTACCTCTATGTTCAACCAGGGATATCAGTGGATCTATCTAGTCTACCTCTATGTTGAACCAGGGATAGTAGTAGATCTATCTAGTCTACCTCTATGTTGAACCAGGGATAGTAGTGGATCTATCTAGTCTACCTCTATGTTGAACCAGGGATAGTAGTGGATCTATCTAGTCTACCTCTATGTTCAACCAGGGATATCAGTGGATCTATCTAGTCTACCTCTATGTTGAACCAGCGATAGCTGCGATAGAAGCACAGAAGGACGTAAAAATGGGTGAACTTCCCTTTTAAGGGTTCTTATAGAGAAGGAACTATGAGAGGTTTCTCCTCCTAGATGACATCATTAACTGTCTCCCTCCCCCGGACTGAGCCGGTCTAGGTTCCCCCAGGACTGAGCCGGTCTAGGTTCCCCCAGGACTAAGCCGGTCTAGGTTCCCCCAGACTGAGCCGGTCTAGGTTCCCCCAGGACTGAGCCGGTCTAGGTTCCCCCAGGACTGAGCCGGTCTAGGTTCCCCAGGACTGAGCCGGTCTAGGTTCCTCCAGGACTGAGCCGGTCTAGGTTCCCCAGGACTGAGCCGGTCTAGGTTCCCCCAGGACTGAGCCGGTCTAGGTTCCCCCAGACTGAGCCGGTCTAGGTTCCCCCAGACTGAGCCGGTCTAGGTTCCCCCAGACTGAGCCGGTCTAGGTTCCCCCAGGACTGAGCCGGTCTAGGTTGACCTAACGATGCCTCCCCAGGACTGAGCTGGTCTAGGTTCCCCAGGACTGAGCCGGTCTAGGTTCCCTCAGGACTGAGCCGGTCTAGGTTGACCTAACGATGCCTCCCCAGGACTGAGCCGGTCTAGGTTCCCCAGGACTGAGCCGGTCTAGGTTGACCTAATGATGCCTCCCCAGGACTGAGCTGGTCTAGGTTCCCCAGGACTGAGCCGGTCCCCAGGACTGACCTAACGATGCCTCCCCCAGGACTGAGCTGGTCTAGGTTCCCCAGGACTGAGCCGGTCTAGGTTCCCCAGGACTGAGCCGGTCTAGGTTGACCTAACGATGCCTCCCCCAGGACTGAGCCGGTCTAGGTTCCCTCAGGACTGAGCCGGTCTAGGTTGACCTAATGATGCCTCCCCAGGACTGAGCTGGTCTAGGTTCCCCCAGGACTGAGCCGGTCTAGGTTCCCCCAGGACTGAGCCGGTCTAGGTTCCCTCAGCCCAGCTGCACCGAGGCCAGCTCTCTTTAACTCTCTTTCCCCAGCTGAAAGTGGTCTTTAGATGAGTAGATGGTCTGATTGGTCGACCCAAGGTTGTAACTGGACCAATCATTAGCCAGTAATATGAAGCATGTTCAGATAACAGGGCAGCGGGTACTGCAGCAGATCAACAAGCTCACTGGCCATTTTTCTCCCACAGATTAATGAGACTTTTTAATTAACCCCAGAATAAATGGCTTCCTTATTACCATGAGCTAATGAGACGCAATGTGGGAACCTCCCTGTGTGGTCGTTCTGTCCCTACTGTCCCCCTGCACCTGCAGCTGCCCACCTCCCTCCTAACTCAGCCTGAGTTCTCTCCGGATCCCTCCACTCTGTGAATCAACCAACCAGTGACTGTTCTGTGTATTCAGCTCTGAAACCCAATGTTTAATGACCAGACAAATGCAGTGAGCTCTTTCACTGTAGACGATGAATGGCACATGGAGCTCATTGAGGTTATCAGGAAAGGGCCCACTGGTCAATTGGGTCATTGAATTTAATTGTTTGACAAAGACCTGTAGAGACAAGTAGAGTTTAAACATCCTCAATGTATAATTGACAAGTTGACAGAATCTGTTGTTGGGGGGGGGGGGACTGTCATAATCTATTACGCCGCATAACAGCCTCCATGCCGACCAACACTTCCAAGTTCCCCGTTGCAGATTGAATCAGAATTTGCCTTTGTCCCTGTGCCCTCGTGGAGGCTGATCTGATTACAAGGTGAGCAGCTACGACAGGAAGTTGTCTGACAGTAGTGATCTTTTTATTTTAAGGGCCAGGTTACCGACACGAACAGAAGACTGCAAGACGCCGGCAGAGAGGTGAGACTCTTCGTTCCCCCGTGTCAGTGTTGCCTGTGGTCAGTTAGAGGACAGATGGAGACAGGAAGCACCTCTGACTGACCTCTCTCCGTAATTGGGGAGGTCTTAACTCTTTTGACCTCTCTTATGTAAAGGTGACAGCCCAAACGGAGGAGGTGATTCGCTGTCGGATACAGCAGAGGAACATGACTACCACTGTGGAGAGACTACAGCTGTGTATACCTGGTGAGATATAACATAACATCTATAAACACTGTGTGTTCTGAAAGCTACCTCTCCCCTCTCTTCTTTCTGTTCTAAAAGCTACCTCTCCCCTCTCTTCTTTCTGTTCTGAAAGCTACCTCTCCCCTCTGTTCTTAAAGCTACCTCTCTTCTTCTGTTCTAAAAGCTACCCCTTCTTTCTGTTCTAAAAGCTACCTCTCTTCTTTCTGTTCTAAAAGCTACCTCTCTTCTTTCTGTTCTGAAAGCTACCTCTCCCCTCTGTTCTTAAAGCTACCTCTCTTCTTTCTGTTCTAAAAGCTACCCCTTCTTTCTGTTCTAAAAGCCACCCCTTCTTTCTGTTCTGAAAGCTACCTCTCCCCTCTGTTCTTAAAGCTACCTCTCTTCTTTCTGTTCTAAAAGCTACCTCTTTTTTTCTGTTCTAAAAGCTACCTCTTCTTTCTGTTCTAAAAGCTACCTATTCTTTCTGTTCTAAAAGCTACCTCTTCTTTCTGTTCTAAAAGCTACCTCTTCTTTCTGTTCTAAAAGCTACCTCTTCTTTCTGTTCTAAAAGCTACCTCTTCTTTCAGTTCTTAAAGCTACCTCTTCTTTCTGTTCTAAAAGCTACCTCTTCTTTCTGTTCTAAAAGCTACCTCTTCTTTCTGTTCTAAAAGCTACCTCTTCTTTCTGTTCTAAAAGCTACCTCTTCTTTCTGTTCTAAAAGCTACCCCTTCTTTCTGTTCTAAAAGCTACCTCTCCCCTCTGTTCTTCTGTTTTAAAAGCTACCTCTTCTTTCTGTTCTAAAAGTAACCTCTTCTTTCTGATTAAAACGACCTCTTCTTTCTGTTCTAAAAGCTACCTCTTCTTTCTGTTCTAAAAGCTACCTCTTCTTTCTGTTCTAAAAGCTACCTCTTCTTTCTGTTCTAAAAGCTACCTCTTCTTTCTGTTCTAAAAGCTACCTCTTCTTTCTGTTCTAAAAGCTACCTCTTCTTTCTGTTCTAAAAGCTACCCCTTCTTTCTGTTCTAAAAGCTACCTCTTCTGTTTTCTGTTTTAAAAGCTACCTCTTCTTTCTGTTCTAAAAGTAACCTCTTCTTTCTGTTTAAAAACGACCTCTTCTTTCTGTTCTAAAAGCTACCTCTTCTTTCTGTTCTAAAAGCTACCTCTTCTTTCTGTTCTAAAAGCTACCTCTTCTTTCTGTTCTAAAAGCTACCTCTTCTTTCTGTTCTAAAAGCTACCTCTCTCTTCTTTCTGTTCTAAAAGCTACCTCTCCCCTCTGTTCTTAAAGCTACCTCTCTTCTTTCTGTTCTAAAAGCTACCTCTTCTTTCTGTTCTAAAAGCTACCTCTTCTTTCTGTTCTTAAAGCCACCCCTTCTTTCTGTTCAAAAGCTACCTCTCTTCTTTCTGTTCTAAAAGCTACCTCTTCTTTCTGTTCTAAAAGCTACCCCATCTTTCTGTTCTAAAAGCCACCCCTTCTTTCTGTTCTGAAAGCTACCTCTCCTTTCTGTTCTTAAAGCTACCTCTCTTCTTTCTGTTCTAAAAGCTACCTCTTTTTTTCTGTTCTAAAAGCTACCTCTTCTTTCTGTTCTAAAAGCTACCTATTCTTTCTGTTCTAAAAGCTACCTCTTCTTTCTGTTCTAAAAGCTACCTCTTCTTTCTGTTCTAAAAGCTACCTCTTCTTTCTGTTCTAAAAGCTACCTCTTCTTTCAGTTCTTAAAGCTACCTCTTCTTTCTGTTCTAAAAGCTACCTCTTCTTTCTGTTCTAAAAGCTACCTCTTCTTTCTGTTCTAAAAGCTACCTCTTCTTTCTGTTCTAAAAGCTACCTCTTCTTTCTGTTCTAAAAGCTACCCCTTCTTTCTGTTCTAAAAGCTACCTCTTCTTTCTGTTCTAAAAGCTACCTCTCTTCTTTCTGTTCTAAAAGTAACCTCTTCTTTCTGATTAAAAACGACCTCTTCTTTCTGTTTTAAAAGCTACCTCTTCTTTCTGTTCTAAAAGCTACCTCTTCTTTCTGTTCTAAAAGCTACCTCTTCTTTCTGTTCTAAAAGCTACCTCTTCTTTCTGTTCTAAAAGCTACCTCTTCTTTCTGTTCTAAAAGCTACCTCTTCTTTCTGTTCTAAAAGCTACCTCTTCTTTCTGTTCTAAAAGCTACCTCTTCTTTCTGTTCTAAAAGCTACCTCTTCTTTCTGTTCTAAAAGCTACCTCTTCTTTCTGTTCTAAAAGCTACCTCTCTTCTTTCTGTTCTAAAAGCTACCTCTCTTCTTTCTGTTCTAAAAGCTACCTCTTCTTTCTGTTCTAAAAGCTACCTCTTCTTTCTGTTCTAAAAGCTACCTCTTCTTTCTGTTCTAAAAGCTACCTCTTCTTTCTGTTCTAAAAGCTACCTCTTCTTTCTGTTCTAAAAGTAACCTCTTCTTTCTGATTAAAAACGACCTCTTCTTTCTGTTCTAAAAGCTACCTCTTCTTTCTGTTCTAAAAGCTACCTCTTCTTTCTGTTCTAAAAGCTACCTCTTCTTTCTGTTCTAAAAGCTACCTCTTCTTTCTGTTTTAAAAGCTACCTCTTCTTTCTGTTCTAAAAGCTACCTCTTCTTTCTGTTCTAAAAGCTACCTCTTCTTTCTGTTCTAAAAGCTACCTCTCCCCTCTGTTCTTCTGTTTTAAAAGCTACCTCTTCTTTCTGTTCTAAAAGTAACCTCTTCTTTCTGATTACCTCTTCTTTCTGTTCTTAAAAGCTACCTCTTCTTTCTGTTCTAAAAGCTACCTACCTCTTCTTTCTGTTCTAAAAGCTACCTCTTCTTTCTGTTCCCCTTCTTTCTGTTCTAAAAGCTACCTCTTCTTTCTGTTCTAAAAGCTACCTCTTCTTTCTGTTCTAAAAGTAACCTCTTCTTTCTGATTAAAAGCTACCTCTTCTTTCTGTTCTAAAAGCTACCTCTTCTTTCTGTTCTAAAAGCTAACTCTCCCCTCTTATTGTTCCTTTTTGCAGTCCTAGAAATGTACAATAAATTGAAGGAGCAGCTGGAATCCAAAAGGTATGTGCACTTACTTTACTCTCCTCACCTTGTTCACTGTTGTCGTCATCAATGTTACTCCACCACAATATATTAACAATAAAGTCCCTGTCTCGAGACAACATGGTGCTTTGGACAGACCTTAACGCTTTCCTAGAAACCCTCTCTGGCTCAATATAGCTCATAATCAAAAGGCACGCTGTCTTTACGTCACAGAATCCTGAACGATTCACGGAAATAATGACTGAAGGAAGCATAGAAGCTATTTCAATGGAACCGAGCAGAGGGGAAGTGACGCTCACGCTGAACCAGACAGTGATGACCCTTCCCCGTCGCTTATCGTCTGTTTAATCAGTCACCACACATCACGGGAGAGGTCACCATTCAAACGCAGGACAGTTGACCTTCTTCACAGCACGGGGAGAGGTCACCATTCAAACGCAGGACAGTTGACCTTCTTCACATCACGGGGAGAGGTCACCATTCAAACGCAGGACAGTTGACCTTCTTCACATCACGGGAGAGGTCACCATTCAAACGCAGGACAGTTGACCTTCTTCACATCACGGGGAGAGGTCACCATTCAAACGCAGGACAGTTGACCTTCTTCACATCACGGGGAGAGGTCACCATTCAAACGCAGGACAGTTGACCTTCTTCACAGCACGGCGCTGGCCGAGACAACATTGCTGTCACAGGCGCCGGTTAGAGAGTTGGAAAGAGACTTCCTAGCTTTGCCATCGATGGCTTCTGTGACATCATGGGCAGCGCCACTGAGGGAAATCTATATTTTAAAGTAGACCACTTTCTTCTATATGTTTATTGGCGGTAGACAAACTGAAAATGGGTAGGCCTCTAGCGCCACCCGCTGGAGTGGACAGGCCTCTAGCGCCTCCCGCTGGAGTGGACAGGCCTCTAGCGCCTCCCGCTGGAGTCGACAGTGGACACGCCTCTAGCTCCGCCCGTGGAGTGGACTGGAGTGGGCCTCTAGCGCCGCCCGCTGGAGTGGACAGGCCTCTAGCGCCTCCCGCTGGAGTGGACAGGCCTCTAGCGCCTCCCGCTGGAGTGGACAGGCCTCTAGCGCCGCCCGCTGGAGTCGACATTGGACAGGCCTCTAGCGCCGCCCGCTGGAGTGGACAGGCCTCTAGCCTCCCGCTGGAGTGGACAGGCCTCCCGCTGGAGTGGACAGGCCTCTAGCGCCTCCCGCTGGAGTGGACAGGCCTCTAGCGCCTCCCGCTGGAGTGGACAGGCCTCTAGCGCCTCCCGCTGGAGTGGACAGGCCTCTAGCGCGCCTCCCGCTGGAGTGGACAGGCCTCTAGCGCCGCCCGCTGGAGTGGACAGGCCTCTAGCGCCTCCCGCTGGAGTGGACAGGCCTCTAGCGCCGCCCGCTGGAGTGGACAGGCCTCTAGCGCCTCCCGCTGGAGTGGACAGGCCTCTAGCGCCTCCCGCTGGAGTGGACAGGCCTCTAGCGCCTCCCGCTGACATTGGACAGGCCTCTAGCGCCTCCCGCTGGAGTGGACAGGCCTCTAGCGCCTCCCGCTGGAGTGGACAGGCCTCTAGCGCCTTCTGCTGGAGTGGACAGGCCTCTAGCGCCCCTGCTGGAGTGGACAGGCCTCTAGCGCCTCCCGCTGGAGTGGACAGGCCTCTAGCGCCTGCTGGAGTGGACAGGCCTCTAGCGCCGCCCGCTGGAGTGGACAGGCCTCTAGCGCCTCCCGCTGGAGTGGACAGGCCTCTAGCGCCTCCCGCTGGAGTGGACAGGCCTCTAGCGCCTCCCGCTGGAGTGGACAGGCCTCTAGCGCTCCCGCTGGAGTGGACAGGCCTCTAGCGCTCCCGCTGCAGTGGACAGGCCTCTAGCGCCTCCCGCTGCAGTGGACAGGCCTCTAGCGCCTCCCGCTGGAGTGGACAGGCCTCTAG
This sequence comes from Oncorhynchus keta, assembly GCF_023373465.1. NCBI lineage: Eukaryota > Metazoa > Chordata > Actinopteri > Salmoniformes > Salmonidae > Oncorhynchus > Oncorhynchus keta. The sequence goes on from NW_026279478.1 coordinate 40,681, forward strand.
CGCCTCCCGCTGGAGTGGACAGGCCTCTAGCGCCTCCCGCTGGAGTGGACAGGCCTCTAGCGCCTCCCGCTGGAGTGGACAGGCCTCTAGCGCCTCCCGCTGGAGTGGACAGGCCTCTAGCGCCTCCCGCTGGAGTGGACAGGCCTCTAGCGCCTCCCGCTGGAGTGGACAGGCCTCTAGCGCCTCCCGCTGGAGTGGACAGGCCTCTAGCGCCTCCCGCTGGAGTGGACAGGCCTCTAGCGCCTCCCGCTGGAGTGGACAGGCCTCTAGCGCCTCCCGCTGGAGTGGACAGGCCTCTAGCGCCTCCCGCTGGAGTGGACAGGCCTCTAGCGCCTCCCGCTGCAGTGGACAGGCCTCTAGCGCCTCCCGCTGGAGTGGACAGGCCTCTAGCGCCTCCCGCTGGAGTGGACAGGCCTCTAGCGCCTTCCGCTGGAGTGGACAGGCCTCTCGCCTCCCGCTGGAGTGGACAGGCCTCTCGCGCCTCCCGCTGGAGTGGACAGGCCTCTAGCGCCTCCCGCTGGAGTGGACAGGCCTCTAGCGCCTCCCGCTGGAGTGGACAGGCCTCTAGCGCCTCCCGCTGGAGTGGACAGGCCTCTAGCGCCTCCCGCTGGAGTGGACAGGCCTCTAGCGCCTCCCGCTGGAGTGGACAGGCCTCTAGCGCCTCCCGCTGGAGTGGACAGGCCTCTAGCGCCTCCCGCTGGAGTGGACAGGCCTCTAGCGCCTCCCGCTGGAGTGGACAGGCCTCTAGCGCCTCCCGCTGCAGTGGACAGGCCTCTAGCGCCTCCCGCTGGAGTGGACAGGCCTCTAGCGCTCCCGCTGGAGTGGACAGGCCTCTAGCGCCTCCCGCTGGAGTGGACAGGCCTCTAGCGCCTCCCGCTGGAGTGGACAGGCCTCTAGCGCCTCCCGCTGGAGTGGACAGGCCTCTAGCTCCGCCCGCTGGACAGTGGACAGGCCTCTAGCGCCGCCCGCTGGAGTGGACAGGCCTCTAGCGCCTCCCGCTGGAGTGGACAGGCCTCTAGCTCCTCCCGCTGGAGTGGACAGGCCTCTAGCGCCTTCCGCTGGAGTGGACAGGCCTCTAGCGCCTCCCGCTGGAGTGGACAGGCCTCTAGCTCCTCCCGCTGGAGTGGACAGGCCTCTAGCGCCTCCCGCTGGAGTGGACAGGCCTCTAGCGCCTCCCGCTGGAGTGGACAGGCCTCTAGCGCCTCCCGCTGGAGTGGACAGGCCTCTAGCGCCGCCCTGCTGGAGTGGACAGGCCTCTAGCGCCTCCCTGCTGGAGTGGACAGGCCTCTAGCGCCGCCCTGCTGGAGTGGACAGGCCTCTAGCGCCGCCCTGCTGGAGTGGACAGGCCTCTAGCGCCGCCCTGCTGGAGTGGACAGGCCTCTAGCGCCGCCCTGCTGGAGTGGACAGGCCTCTAGCGCCGCCCTGCTGGAGTGGACAGGCCTCTAGCGCCGCCCTGCTGGAGTGGACAGGCCTCTAGCGCCTCCCGCTGGAGTGGACAGGCCTCTAGCGCCGCCCTGCTGGAGTGGACAGGCCTCTAGCGCCTCCCGCTGGAGTGGACAGGCCTCTAGCGCCACCCGCTGGAGTTGACAGGCCTCTAGCGCCTCCCGCTGGAGTGGACAGGCCTCTAGCGCCTCCCGCTGGAGTGGACAGGCCTCTAGCGCCTCCCGCTGGAGTGGACAGGCCTCTAGCGCCTCCCGCTGGAGTGGACAGGCCTCTAGCGCCTCCCGCTGGAGTGGACAGGCCTCTAGCGCCTCCCGCTGGAGTGGACAGGCCTCTAGCGCCTCCCGCTGGAGTGGACAGGCCTCTAGCGCCTTCTGCTGGAGTGGACAGGCCTCTAGCGCCTCCCGCTGGAGTGGACAGGCCTCTAGCGCCGCCCTGCTGGAGTGGACAGGCCTCTAGCGCCGCCCTGCTGGAGTGGACAGGCCTCTAGCGCCGCCCTGCTGGAGTGGACAGGCCTCTAGCGCCTTCTGCTGGAGTGGACAGGCCTCTAGCGCCTCCCGCTGGAGTGGACAGGCCTCTAGCGCCTCCCAGGCTGGAGTGGACAGGCCTCTAGCGCCTCCAGCTGGAGTGGACAGGCCTCTAGCGCCTTCCGCTGGAGTGGACAGGCCTCTAGCGCCGCCCGCTGGAGTGGACAGGCCTCTAGCGCCTCCCGCTGGAGTGGACAGGCCTCTAGCGCCGCCCGCTGGAGTGGACAGGCCTCTAGCGCCTCCCGCTGGAGTGGACAGGCCTCTAGCTCCGCCACACACACTGGCTAGGACACACACACACACACTAGAATCACACACTTAACGAGCATGCCCCACAGTTCATTTAAAAAAAAAAAAAAGCTATTGGTGTGAGTGTTTTGAGTGAAATAAGCCTCATACTGTTTAGGACAGTGGTTCCCAACCAAGACTACTAGCACCCCTGGGGTACTGGGACTATCCACTGGGGGCGGACTTCAGGACTACTAGGACCCCTGGGGTACTGGGACTATCCACAGGGGGACTTTAGGACTACTAGGACTCCTGGGGTACTGGCCTCTGACTATCCACAGGGGGGACTTCAGGACTACTAGGACCCCTGGGGTACTGGGTCTATCCACGCTGGGGGGACTTTAGGACTACTAGGACTCCTGGGATACTGGGTCTATCCACAGTGGGGGGACTTCAGGGCTACTAGGACCCCTGGGGTACTGGGTCTATCCACAGCTGGGGGGGACTTTAGGACTACTAGGACTCCTGGGGTACTGGGGCTATCCACAGTGGGGGGGACTTCAGGGCTACTAGGACCCCTGGGGTACTGGGTCTATCCACAGTGGGGGGCTTCAGGGATACTAGGACCCCTGGGGTACTGGGGCTATCCACAGGGGGACTACTAGGACCCCTGGGGTATTGGGTCTATCCACAGGGGGGACTACTAGCACTCCTGGGGTACTGGGGCTATCCACAGTCCCGCTGGGGGGGGGACTTCAGGGCTACTTGGACCCCTGGGGTACTGGGACTATCCACAGGGGGACTTCAGGACTACTAGGACCCCTGGGGTACTGGGACTATCCAAAGGGGGACTTTAAGACTCCTGGGGTACTGGTACTTTCCACAGGGGGGACTTCAGGACTACTAGGACCCCTGGGGTACTGGGTCTATCCACAGGGGGACTTTAGGACTACTAGGACTCCTGGGGTACTGGGGCTATCCACAGTGGGGGGACTTCAGGGCTACTAGGACCCCTGGGGTACTGGGGCTATCCACAGTGGGGGGACTTTAGGACTACTAGGACTCCTGGGGTACTGGGGCTATCCACAGTGGGGGGACTTCAGGGCTACTAGGACCCCTGGGGTACTGGGTCTATCCACAGTGGGGGGGCTTCAGGGATACTAGGACCCCTGGGGTACTGGGGCTATCCACAGGGGGACTACTAGGGCCCCTGGGGTATTGGGTCTATCCACAGGGGGGACTACTAGGACTCCTGGGGTACTGGGGCTATCCACAGTGGGGGGACTTCAGGGCTACTTGGACCCCTGGGGTACTGGTACTTTCCACAGGGGGCTTTAGGACTCCTGTGGTACTGGTACTTTCCACAGGGGGACTTCAGGACTACTAGGACCCCTGGGGTACTGGGACTATCCACAGTGGTGGGGGGCTTCAGGGATACTAGGACCCCTGGGGTACTGGGGCTATCCACAGGGGGGGGGGACTACTAGGACCCTGGGGTATTGGGTCTATCCACAGGGGGGGGGGACTACTAGGACTCCTGGGGTACTGGGGCTATCCACAGTGGGGGGACTTCAGGGCTACTTGGACCCCTGGGGTACTGGGACTATCCACAGGGGGACTTCAGGACTACTAGGACCCCTGGGGTACTGGGACTATCCACAGGGGGACTTTAGGACTCCTGGGGTACTGGTACTTTCCACAGGGGGACTTCAGGACTACTAGGACCCCTGGGGTACTGGGACTATCCACAGGGGGGACTTTAGGACTCCTGGGGTACTGGGGCTATCCACAGTGGGGGGACTTCAGGACTACTAGGACCCCTGGGGTACTGGGTCTATCCACAGGGGGACTTCAGGACTACTAGGACCCCTGGGGTACTGGGACTATCCACAGGGGGACTTCAGGACTACTAGGACCCCTGGGGTACTGGGACTATCCACAGGGGGACTTCAGGACTACTAGGACCCCTGGGGTACTGGGACTATCCACAGGGGGACTTCAGGACTACCAGGACCCCTGGGGTACTGGGACTATCCACAGGGGAGACTTCAGGACTACTCGTACCCCTGGGGGTAGTTCAGGGGGCCTCTGGGTTGAGCAAATTATAAAGGTTAGGACATGGGGGTATTATGTGATGTCATCACTGGGTTAAGACATGGGGGTTATTATGTTGTGATGTCATCACTGGGTTAGGACATTGTGACATGTCATGCCACTCACAGTAAACACCACCCACAGTAAACACCACCCACAGTAAACACCACTCACAGTAAACACCACTCACAGTAAACACCACCCAGCCCAGGCCTTTGTCACACCACCCACAGTAAACACCACCCAGCCCAGGCCTTTGTCATACCACTCACAGTAAACACCACCTACAGTAAACACCACCCACAGTAAACACCACTCACAGTAAACACCACCCACAGTAAACACCACTCACAGTAAACACCACCCAGGGTAAACACCACTCACAGTAAACACCACCCAGCCCAGGCCTTTGTCACACCACCCACAGTAAACACCACCCAGCCCAGGCCTTTGTCATACCACTCACAGTAAACACCACCCACAGTAAACACCACCCACAGTAAACACCACCCACAGTAAACACCACCCACAGTAAACACCACCCAGCCCAGGTCTTTGTCATGCCACTCACAGTAAACACCACCCACAGTAAACACCACCCAGCCCAGGTCTTTGTCATGCCACTCACAGTAAACACCACCCACAGTAAACACCACTCACAGTAAACACCACCCACAGTAAACACCACCCACAGTAAACACCACCCACAGTAAACACCACTCACAGTAAACACCACCCACAGTAAACACCACTCACAGTAAACACCACTCACAGTAAACACCACCCACAGTAAACACCACTCACAGTAAACACCACCCACAGTAAACACCACTCACAGTAAACACCACTCACAGTAAACACCACCCACAGTAAACACCACCCACAGTAAACACCACTCACAGTAAACACCACCCACAGTAAACACCACCCACAGTAAACACCACTCACAGTAAACACCACCCACAGTAAACACCACCCACAGTAAACACCACCCACAGTAAACACCACCCACAGTAAACACCACCCACAGTAAACACCACCCACAGTAAACACCACCCACAGTAAACACCACCCACAGTAAACACCACCCAGCCCAGGTCTTTGTCATGCCACTCACAGTAAACACCACCCACAGTAAACACCACCCACAGTAAACACCACCCACAGTAAACACCACCCACAGTAAACACCACCCACAGTAAACACCAACCACAGTAAACACCACTCACAGTAAACACCACCCACAGTAAACACCACCCACAGTAAACACCACCCACAGTAAACACCACCCAGCCCAGACCTTTGTCATACCACTCACAGTAAACACCACCCACAGTAAACACCACCCACAGTAAACACCACCCACAGTAAACACCACCCACAGTAAACACCACCCACAGTAAACACCACCCACAGTAAACACCACCCACAGTAAACACCACCCACAGTAAACACCACCCACAGTAAACACCACCCACAGTAAACACCACCCAGCCCAGGCCTTTGTCATGCCACTCACAGTAAACACCACCCACAGTAAACACCACCCACAGTAAACACCACCCACAGTAAACACCACCCACAGTAAACACCACCCACAGTAAACACCACCCACAGTAAACACCACCCACAGTAAACACCACCCACAGTAAACACCACCCACAGTAAACACCACCCACAGTAAACACCACCCACAGTAAACACCACCCACAGTAAACACCACCCACAGTAAACACCACCCACAGTAAACACCACCCACAGTAAACACCACCCACAGTAAACACCACCCACAGTAAACACCACCCACAGTAAACACCACCCACAGTAAACACCACCCACAGTAAACACCACCCACAGTAAACACCACCCACAGTAAACACCACCCACAGTAAACACCACCCACAGTAAACACCACCCACAGTAAACACCACCCAGGCCTTTCACATAAACAGTCCTTTAGTCTGTTATACTGATAAAAGACTGAATCTACTGTATGACCCCACATCCTGTATATTTAGTAGTCCTGTAGCTCAGTTGGTAGAGCATGGCGCTTGCAACGCCAGGGTAGTGGGTTCGATTCCCGGGACCACCCATACGTAGAATGTATGCACACATGACTGTAAGTCGCTTTGGATAAAAGCGTCCGCTAAATGGCATATATACATATACATTTCAACACATTTCCCTCTTACAAGCCTATATAGCGAGACCTTATGCATTGGTCCTCTGTCATCTAATCATCCTTAAACATATCCAGCAGTGTTTCCACTAATACAACCCTCGGTCAGCAGAGTGATCCATTTGTACAGTAGCAGTATGAAAGCCAACCAGACTAGAGATGTGAGGGCAGGTATCTGTGTTCCAGGTAGAGAGGAGGGATGAGATGTCAGGGCAGGTATCTGTGTTCCAGGTAGAGAGGAGGGATGAGATGTGAGGGCAGGTATCTGTGTTCCAGGTAGAGAGGAGGGATGAGATGTGAGGGCAGGTATCTGTGTTCCAGGTAGAGAGGAGGGATGAGATGTGAGGGCAGGTATCTGTGTTCCAGGTAGAGAGGAGGGATGAGATGTGACGGCAGGTATCTGTGTTCCAGGTACTATGCTGCGTTGAAGACCATGGAGCAGCTGGAGAAGGTGTACATCCCCCGGGTCAGCCGCTACCGCTTCTGTCAGATCATGGCTGAGAACCTGCCCGAGCTCAGAGAGGACATTAAGGACATCTCCATGTCCAACCTCAAGGACTTCCTGGAGAGCATCAGGAAACACTCGGACAAGATCGGAGAGACCGCCATGAAACAGGTAAGAGACGTTGTTGTTATATAGAAACAGGCAGAGTACAGGTACTAAACAGGTAAGAGACGTTGTTGTTGTTATATAGAAACAGGCAGAGTACAGGTACTAAACAGGTAAGAGACGTTGTTGTTATATAGAAACAGGCAGAGTACAGGTACTAAACAGGTAAGAGACGTTGTTGTTGTTTATATAGAAACAGGCAGAGTACAGGTACTAAACAGGTAAGAGACGTTGTTGTTGTTATATAGAAACAGGCAGAGTACAGGTACTAAACAGGTAAGAGACGTTGTTGTTGTTATATAGAAACAGGCAGAGTACAGGTACTAAACAGGTAAGAGACGTTGTTGTTATATAGAAACAGGCAGAGTACAGGTACTAAACAGGTAAGAGACGTTGTTGTTGTTATATAGAAACAGGCAGAGTACAGGTACTAAACAGGTAAGAGACGTTGTTGTTGTTATATAGAAACAGGCAGAGTACAGGTACTAAACAGGTAAGAGACGTTGTTGTTGTTATATAGAAACAGGCAGAGTACAGGTACTAAACAGGTAAGAGACGTTGTTGTTATTATATAGAAACAGGCAGAGTACAGGTACTAAACAGGTATGAGACGTTGTTGTTATATAGAAACAGGCAGAGTACAGGTACTAAACAGGTAAGAGACGTTGTTATTATATAGAAACAGGCAGAGTACAGGTACTAAACAGGTAAGAGACGTTGTTGTTATATAGAAACAGGCAGAGTACAGGTACTAAACAGGTAGAGACGTTGTTGTTGTTATATAGAAACAGGCAGAGTACAGGTACTAAACAGGTAAGAGACGTTGTTGTTATATAGAAACAGGCAGAGTACAGGTACTAAACAGGTAAGAGACGTTGTTGTTGTTATATAGAAACAGGCAGAGTACAGGTACTAAACAGGTAAGAGACGTTGTTGTTGTTGTTATATAGAAACAGGCAGAGTACAGGTACTAAACAGGTATGAGACGTTGTTGTTGTTGTTATATAGAAACAGGCAGAGTACAGGTACTAAACAGGTATGAGACGTTGTTGTTATATAGAAACAGGCAGAGTACAGGTACTAAACAGGTAAGAGACGTTGTTGTTGTTATATAGAAACAGGCAGAGTACAGGTACTAAACAGGTAAGAGACGTTGTTGTTGTTATATAGAAACAGGCAGAGTACAGGTACTAAACAGGTAAGAGACGTTGTTGTTGTTATTATATAGAAACAGGCAGAGTACAGGTACTAAACAGGTAAGAGACGTTGTTGTTATATAGAAACAGGCAGAGTACAGGTACTAAACAGGTAAGAGACGTTGTTATTATATAGAAACAGGCAGAGTACAGGTACTAAACAGGTAAGAGACGTTGTTGTTATATAGAAACAGGCAGAGTACAGGTACTAAACAGGTATGAGACGTTGTTGTTGTTATATAGAAACAGGCAGAGTACAGGTACTAAACAGGTAAGAGACGTTGTTGTTATATAGAAACAGGCAGAGTACAGGTACTAAACAGGTAAGAGACGTTGTTGTTATATAGAAACAGGCAGAGTACAGGTACTAAACAGGTATGAGACGTTGTTGTTGTTATATAGAAACAGGCAGAGTACAGGTACTAAACAGGTATGAGACGTTGTTGTTGTTGTTATATAGAAACAGGCAGAGTACAGGTACTAAACAGGTAAGAGACGTTGTTGTTGTTATATAGAAACAGGCAGAGTACAGGTACTAAACAGGTAAGAGATGTTGTTGTTGTTATATAGAAACAGGCAGAGTACAGGTACTAAACAGGTAAGAGACGTTGTTGTTGTTATATAGAAACAGGCAGAGTACAGGTACTAAACAGGTAAGAGACGTTGTTGTTGTTATATAGAAACAGGCAGAGTACAGGTACTAAACAGGTAAGAGACGTTGTTGTTGTTATATAGAAACAGGCAGAGTACAGGTACTAAACAGGTAAGAGACGTTGTTGTTATATAGAAACAGGCAGAGTACAGGTACTAAACAGGTAAGAGACGTTGTTGTTGTTATATAGAAACAGGCAGAGTACAGGTACTAAACAGGTAAGAGACGTTGTTGTTGTTGTTATATAGAAACAGGCAGAGTACAGGTACTAAACAGGTAAGAGACGTTGTTGTTGTTGTTATATAGAAACAGGCAGAGTACAGGTACTAAACAGGTAAGAGACGTTGTTGTTGTTATATAGAAACAGGCAGAGTACAGGTACTAAACAGGTAGAGACGTTGTTGTTATATAGAAACAGGCAGAGTACAGGTACTAAACAGGTAAGAGCGTTGTTGTTGTTATATAGAAACAGGCAGAGTACAGGTACTAAACAGGTATGAGACGTTGTTGTTGTTATATAGAAACAGGCAGAGTACAGGTACTAAACAGGTAAGAGACGTTGTTGTTATATAGAAACAGGCAGAGTACAGGTACTAAACAGGTAAGAGACGTTGTTGTTGTTATATAGAAACAGGCAGAGTACAGGTACTAAACAGGTAAGAGACGTTGTTGTTGTTATATAGAAACACGCAGAGTACAGGTACTAAACAGGTATGAGACGTTGTTGTTGTTATATAGAAACAGGCAGAGTACAGGTACTAAACAGGTAAGAGACGTTGTTGTTGTTGTTATATAGAAACAGGCAGAGTACAGGTACTAAACAGGTAAGAGACGTTGTTGTTGTTATATAGAAACAGGCAGAGTACAGGTACTAAACAGGTAAGAGACGTTGTTGTTATATAGAAACAGGCAGAGTACAGGTACTAAACAGGTAAGAGACGTTGTTGTTGTTATATAGAAACAGGCAGAGTACAGGTACTAAACAGGTAAGAGACGTTGTTGTTGTTATATAGAAACAGGCAGAGTACAGGTACTAAACAGGTAAGAGACGTTGTTGTTATATAGAAACAGGCAGAGTACAGGTACTAAACAGGTAAGAGACGTTGTTGTTGTTATATAGAAACAGGCAGAGTACAGGTACTAAACAGGTAAGAGACGTTGTTGTTGTTATATAGAAACAGGCAGAGTACAGGTACTAAACAGGTAAGAGACGTTGTTGTTATATAGAAACAGGCAGAGTACAGGTACTAAACAGGTAAGAGACGTTGTTGTTGTTATATAGAAACAGGCAGAGTACAGGTACTAAACAGGTAGAGGCGTTGTTGTTATATAGAAACAGGCAGAGTACAGGTACTAAACAGGTAAGAGACGTTGTTGTTGTTATATAGAAACAGGCAGAGTACAGGTACTAAACAGGTAGAGACGTTGTTGTTGTTATATAGAAACAGGCAGAGTACAGGTACTAAACAGGTAAGAGACGTTGTTGTTATATAGAAACAGGCAGAGTACAGGTACTAAACAGGTAGAGACGTTGTTGTTATATAGAAACAGGCAGAGTACAGGTACTAAACAGGTAAGAGACGTTGTTGTTGTTATATAGAAACAGGCAGAGTACAGGTACTAAACAGGTAAGAGACGTTGTTGTTATATAGAAACAGGCAGAGTACAGGTACTAAACAGGTAAGAGACGTTGTTGTTATATAGAAACAGGCAGAGTACAGGTACTAAACAGGTAAGAGACGTTGTTGTTGTTATATAGAAACAGGCAGAGTACAGGTACTAAACAGGTAAGAGAGCGTTGTTATTATATAGAAACAGGCAGAGTACAGGTACTAAACAGGTAAGAGACGTTGTTGTTGTTATATAGAAACAGGCAGAGTACAGGTACTAAACAGGTAAGAGACGTTGTTGTTGTTGTTATATAGAAACAGGCAGAGTACAGGTACTAAACCGGTAAGAGACGTTGTTGTTATATAGAAACAGGCAGAGTACAGGTACTAAACAGGTAAGAGACGTTGTTGTTGTTATATAGAAACAGGCAGAGTACAGGTACTAAACAGGTAAGAGACGTTGTTGTTGTTATATAGAAACAGGCAGAGTACAGGTACTAAACAGGTAAGAGAAGTTGTTGTTATATAGAAACAGGCAGAGTACAGGTACTAAACAGGTATGAGACGTTGTTGTTGTTATATAGAAACAGGCAGAGTACAGGTACTAAACAGGTAAGAGACGTTGTTGTTATATAGAAACAGGCAGAGTACAGGTACTAAACAGGTAAGAGACGTTGTTGTTATATAGAAACAGGCAGAGTACAGGTACTAAACAGGTAAGAGACGTTGTTGTTGTTATATAGAAACAGGCAGAGTACAGGTACTAAACAGGTAAGAGACGTTGTTGTTATATAGAAACAGGCAGAGTACAGGTACTAAACAGGTAAGAGACGTTGTTGTTGTTATATAGAAACAGGCAGAGTACAGGTACTAAACAGGTAAGAGACGTTGTTGTTGTTATATAGAAACAGGCAGAGTACAGGTACTAAACAGGTATGAGACTTTGTTGTTATATAGAAACAGGCAGAGTACAGGTACTAAACAGGTAAGAGACGTTGTTGTTATATAGAAACAGGCAGAGTACAGGTACTAAACAGGTAAGAGACGTTGTTGTTGTTATAGAAACAGGCAGAGTACAGGTACTAAACAGGTAAGAGACGTTGTTGTTGTTATATAGAAACAGGCAGAGTACAGGTACTAAACAGGTAAGAGACGTTGTTGTTGTTATATAGAAACAGGCAGAGTACAGGTACTAAACAGGTAAGAGACGTTGTTGTTGTTGTTATATAGAAACAGGCAGAGTACAGGTACTAAACCGGTAAGAGACGTTGTTGTTATATAGAAACAGGTACTAAACAGGTAAGAGACGTTGTTGTTGTTATATAGAAACAGGCAGAGTACAGGTACTAAACAGGTAAGAGAAGTTGTTGTTATATAGAAACAGGCAGAGTACAGGTACTAAACAGGTAAGAGACGTTGTTGTTGTTATATAGAAACAGGCAGAGTACAGGTACTAAACAGGTAAGAGACGTTGTTGTTGTTGTTATATAGAAACAGGCAGAGTACAGGTACTAAACAGGTAAGAGACGTTGTTGTTGTTATATAGAAACAGGCAGAGTACAGGTACTAAACAGGTATGAGACGTTGTTGTTGTTATATAGAAACAGGCAGAGTACAGGTACTAAACAGGTAAGAGACATTGTTGTTATATAGAAACAGGCAGAGTACAGGTACTAAACAGGTAAGAGACGTTGTTGTTGTTATATAGAAACAGGCAGAGTACAGGTACTAAACAGGTAAGAGACGTTGTTGTTATATAGAAACAGGCAGAGTACAGGTACTAAACAGGTAAGAGACGTTGTTGTTATATAGAAACAGGCAGAGTACAGGTACTAAACAGGTAAGACGTTGTTGTTGTTATATAGAAACAGGCAGAGTACAGGTACTAAACAGGTAAGAGACGTTGTTGTTGTTATATAGAAACAGGCAGAGTACAGGTACTAAACAGGTATGAGACGTTGTTGTTGTTGTTATATAGAAACAGGCAGAGTACAGGTACTAAACAGGTATGAGACGTTGTTGTTGTTATATAGAAACAGGCAGAGTACAGGTACTAAACAGGTATGAGACGTTGTTGTTATATAGAAACAGGCAGAGTACAGGTACTAAACAGGTAGAGGCGTTGTTGTTATATAGAAACAGGCAGAGTACAGGTACTAAACAGGTATGAGTACGTTGTTGTTATGTTATTATAGAAACAGGCAGAGTACAGGTACTAAACAGGTAAGAGACGTTGTTGTTGTTATATAGAAACAGGCAGAGTACAGGTACTAAACAGGTAAGAGGCGTTGTTGGTGTTGTTATATAGAAACAGGCAGAGTACAGGTACTAAACAGGTAGGAGACGTTGTTGTTGTTATATAGAAAGAGGCAGAGTACAGGTACTAAACAGGTAAGAGACGTTGTTGTTGTTATATAGAAACAGGCAGAGTACAGGTACTAAACAGGTAAGAGACGTTGTTGTTATATAGAAACAGGCAGAGTACAGGTACTAAACAGGTAAGAGACGTTGTTGTTGTTATATAGAAACAGGCAGAGTACAGGTACTAAACAGGTAAGAGACGTTGTTGTTGTTATATAGAAACAGGCAGAGTACAGGTACTAAACAGGTAAGAGACGTTGTTGTTGTTATATAGAAACAGGCAGAGTACAGGTACTAAACAGGTAGAGACGTTGTTGTTGTTATATAGAAACAGGCAGAGTACAGGTACTAAACAGGTAAGAGACGTTGTTGTTATTATATAGAAACAGGCAGAGTACAGGTACTAAACAGGTAAGAGACGTTGTTGTTGTTATATAGAAACAGGCAGAGTACAGGTACTAAACAGGTAAGAGACGTTGTTGTTGTTATATAGAAACAGGCAGAGTACAGGTACTAAACAGGTAAGAGACGTTGTTGTTATATAGAAACAGGCAGAGTACAGGTACTAAACAGGTATGAGACGTTGTTGTTATATAGAAACAGGCAGAGTACAGGTACTAAACAGGTATGAGACGTTGTTGTTGTTATATAGAAACAGGCAGAGTACAGGTACTAAACAGGTAGAGACGTTGTTGTTATATAGAAACAGGCAGAGTACAGGTACTAAACAGGTAAGAGACGTTGTTGTTGTTATATAGAAACAGGCAGAGTACAGGTACTAAACAGGTAAGAGACGTTGTTGTTATATAGAAACAGGCAGAGTACAGGTACTAAACAGGTAAGAGACGTTGTTGTTGTTATATAGAAACAGGCAGAGTACAGGTACTAAACAGGTAAGAGACGTTGTTGTTATATAGAAACAGGCAGAGTACAGGTACTAAACAGGTAAGAAGAGAGGCGTTGTTGTTGTTATATATAGAAACAGGCAGAGTACAGGTACTAAACAGGTAAGAGACGTTGTTGTTGTTATATAGAAACAGGCAGAGTACAGGTACTAAACAGGTAGAGACGTTGTTGTTATTATATAGAAACAGGCAGAGTACAGGTACTAAACAGGTAAGAGGCGTTGTTGTTATTATATAGAAACAGGCAGAGTACAGGTACTAAACAGGTAAGAGACGTTGTTGTTGTTATATAGAAACAGGCAGAGTACAGGTACTAAACAGGTAAGAGACGTTGTTGTTGTTATATAGAAACAGGCAGAGTACAGGTACTAAACAGGTAAGAGACGTTGTTGTTGTTATATAGAAACAGGCAGAGTACAGGTACTAAACAGGTAAGAGACGTTGTTGTTGTTATATAGAAACAGGCAGAGTACAGGTACTAAACAGGTATGAGACGTTGTTGTTGTTATATAGAAACAGGCAGAGTACAGGTACTAAACAGGTAAGAGACGTTGTTGTTGTTTATATAGAAACAGGCAGAGTACAGGTACTAAACAGGTAAGAGACGTTGTTGTTATATAGAAACAGGCAGAGTACAGGTACTAAACAGGTATGAGACGTTGTTGTTGTTATATAGAAACAGGCAGAGTACAGGTACTAAACAGGTATGAGACGTTGTTGTTATATAGAAACAGGCAGAGTACAGGTACTAAACAGGTAGAGAGGCGTTGTTGTTGTTATATAGAAACAGGCAGAGTACAGGTACTAAACAGGTAGAGACGTTGTTGTTGTTATATAGAAACAGGCAGAGTACAGGTACTAAACAGGTATGAGACGTTGTTGTTATATAGAAACAGGCAGAGTACAGGTACTAAACAGGTATGAGACGTTGTTGTTGTTATATAGAAACAGGCAGAGTACAGGTACTAAACAGGTAAGAGACGTTGTTGTTATATAGAAACAGGCAGAGTACAGGTACTAAACAGGTAAGAGACGTTGTTGTTATTATATAGAAACAGGCAGAGTACAGGTACTAAACAGGTATGAGACGTTGTTGTTGTTGTTATATAGAAACAGGCAGAGTACAGGTACTAAACAGGTAAGAGACGCGTTGTTGTTATATAGAAACAGGCAGAGTACAGGTACTAAACAGGTAAGAGACGTTGTTGTTGTTATATAGAAACAGGCAGAGTACAGGTACTAAACAGGTAAGAGACGTTGTTGTTATATAGAAACAGGCAGAGTACAGGTACTAAACAGGTAAGAGACGTTGTTGTTGTTATATAGAAACAGGCAGAGTACAGGTACTAAACAGGTAAGAGACGTTGTTGTTGTTGTTATATAGAAACAGGCAGAGTACAGGTACTAAACAGGTATGAGACGTTGTTGTTGTTGTTATATAGAAACAGGCAGAGTACAGGTACTAAACAGGTAAGAGACGTTGTTGTTGTTATATAGAAACAGGCAGAGTACAGGTACTAAACAGGTATGAGACGTTGTTGTTATATAGAAACAGGCAGAGTACAGGTACTAAACAGGTATGAGACGTTGTTGTTGTTGTTATATAGAAACAGGCAGAGTACAGGTACTAAACAGGTATGAGACGTTGTTATATAGAAACAGGCAGAGTACAGGTACTAAACAGGTAAGAGACGTTGTTGTTGTTATATAGAAACAGGCAGAGTACAGGTACTAAACAGGTAAGAGACGTTGTTGTTATATAGAAACAGGCAGAGTACAGGTACTAAACAGGTAAGAGACTGGCCCTTTGGACACTGTGTTAACTGACCTCCAACTGCTCTTAAATGCCAGTGAAACTAAATGCATGCTCTTCAACCGATCGCTGCCCGCACCTGCTCGCCCATCCAACATCACTACACTGGACAGCTCTGACTTAGAATACGTGGACAACTACAAATACCTGGATGTCTGGTTAGACTGTAAACTCTCCTTCCAGACTCACATTAAGCATCTCCAATCCAAAATTAAATCTAGAATCGACTTCTTGTTTCGCAACAAAGCATCCTTCACTCATGCTGCCAAACATACCCTCGTAAAACTGACCATCCTACCAATCCTCGACTTCGGCGATGTCATTTACAAAATAGCCTTCAACACTCGACTCAGAAAATTAGATGCAGTCTATCACAGTGCCATCCGTTTTGTCACCAAAGCCCCATACACTACCACCACTGCGACCTGTATGCTCTCATTGGCTGGCCCTCGCTTCATACTGTTCGCCAAACCTAGGTAAAGCCCTGCCTTGTCTCAGCTCACTGGTCACCATTGCAGCACCCACCAGTAGCACGCGCTCCAGCAGGTATATTTCACTGGTCACCCCCAAAGCCAATTCCTGCCTTTCCTTCCAGTTCTCTGCTGTCAGTGATTGTAACGAACTGCAAAAATCAGTGAAGCTGGAGACTCATATCTCCCTCACTAACTTCAAGCACCAGCTGTCAGAGCAGCTCACAGTTCCCTGCACCTGTACGTAGCTCATCTGTAAACAGCCCTTCCAATCTACCTCATCCCCATACTGTATTTATTTATCTTGCTCCTTTGCACCCCATTATCTCTACTTGCACATTCATCTTCTGCACATCTACCATTCCAGTGTTTAATTGCTATTTCATAATTACTTCGCCACTATGACCTATTTTATTACCTTTAATTCCCTTATCCTACCTCATTTGCACACTGTGTGTGTGTGTGTGTGTGTGTGTGTGTGTGTGTGTGTGTGTGTGTGTGTGTGTGTGTGTGTGTATTATTATTATTATTTTCTACTGTATGTTTGTTTATTCCATGGTTAACTGTGTCGTTCTATGTGTCGAACTGCTTTGCTTTGCTTAATCTTGGCCATGTCGAAATTGTAAATGAGAACTTGTTCTCAACTGGCCTATCTGGTTAAATAAAGGTGAAATAAATAAAATAAAAAAATCTTCAATCAATTGTAGAAAATGAACAAAAAATGTCTGATCTTATGCTAGTAAGCTTTGCTCTGAGAAGGAGAGAGGTCTGACTGTGTTGTCTGTACCTCCCAGGCTCAGCAGCACAGGACGTTTCTGAGAAGGAGAGAGGTCTGACTGTGTTGTCTGTACCTCCCAGGCTCAGCAGCACAGGACGTTTCTGAGAAGGAGAGAGGTCTGACTGTGTTGTCTGTACCTCCCAGGCTCAGCAGCACAGGACGTTTAACAGTGTGGTTCAGAAGCATGACAGTGGTATGGGCTACACCAGGCCAGTCTACTCCCTGAACGGCCGGACGCCACGCAGCACAACGGCCTAGCGGCGGAGGAGGGAGTAGACCAACCAGAGGAGGAGGGGTGGAGGAGGACCAATCAGAGGAGGAGGTGAGGACTCTTCTTCAAAGTAACTTTTCAGACCTCTTTTTCATAGTTTGTACTTTTTCATACTCTTTGGTCCAGTATTAAAGCTACACGTTGGAGTTATCTACACTTAATGTGAAGGCACCCTGTACATTATTTACAAGAAAAGCCCAAGTGATCATCTGTGTTATCTAACGTAACGTGGTTTAACCTCCTGACTGTGTTATCTAACGGAACGTGGATTAACCTCCTGACTGTGTTATCTAACGTAACGTGGTTTAACCT
Organism: Oncorhynchus keta; assembly: GCF_023373465.1. Classification (NCBI taxonomy): domain Eukaryota; kingdom Metazoa; phylum Chordata; class Actinopteri; order Salmoniformes; family Salmonidae; genus Oncorhynchus; species Oncorhynchus keta. The sequence goes on from NW_026279478.1 coordinate 58,127, forward strand.
CCTGACTGACTGTGGTCGGCGTGTTATCTAATGTAACGTGGTTTAACCTCCTGACTGTGTTATCTAACGTAACGTGGTTTAACCTCCTGACTGTGTAACGTGGTTTAACTTCCTGACTGTGTTATCTAATGTAACGTGGTTTAACCTCCTGACTGTGTTATCTAACGTAACGTGGTTTAACCTCCTGACTGTGTTATCTAAGTAACGTGGTTTAACTTCCTGACTGTGTTATCTAACGTAACGTGGTTTAACCTCCTGACTGTGTTATCTACGTAACGTGGTTTAACCTCCTGACTGTGTTATCTAATGTACGTGGTTTAACCTCCTGACTGTGTTATCTACACGTGGTTTAACCTCCTGACTGTGTTATCTAATGGAACCTGGTTTAACCTCCTGACTGTGTTATCTAACGTAACGTGGTTTAACCTCCTGACTGTGTTATCTAACAACGTGGTTTAACCTCCTGACTGTGTTATCTAACGTAACGTGGTTTAACCTCCTGACTGTGTTATCTAATGTAACGTGGTTTAACCTCCTGACTGTGTTATCTAATGTAACGTGGTTTAACCTCCTGACTGTGTTATCTAACGTAACGTGGTTTAACCTCCTGACTGTGTTATCTAATGTAACATGGTTTAACCTCCTGACTGTGTTATCTAACGTAACGTGGTTTAACTTCCTGACTGTGTTATCTAACGTAACGTGGTTTAACCTCCTGACTGTGTTATCTAACGTAACGTGGTTTAACCTCCTGACTGTGTTATCTAATGTAACGTGGTTTAACTTCCTGACTGTGTTATCTAACGTAACATGGTTTAACCTCCTGACTGTGTTATCTAACGTAACGTGGTTTAACTTCCTGACTGTGTTATCTAATGTAACGTGGTTTAACCTCCTGACTGTGTTATCTAACGTAACGTGGTTTAACCTCCTGACTGTGTTATCTAACGTAACGTGGTTTAACCTCCTGACTGTGTTATCTAACGTAACGTGGTTTAACCTCCTGACTGTGTTATCTAACGTAACGTGGTTTAACTTCCTGACTGTGTTATCTAACGTAACGTGGTTTAACTTCCTGACTGTGTAACATGGGTTAACTTCCTGACTGTGTTATCTAATGTAACCTGGTTTAACCTCCTGACTGTGTTATCTAATGTAACGTGGTTTAACCTCCTGACTGTGTTATCTAACGTACGTGGTTTAACCTCCTGACTGTGTTATCTAACGTAACGTGGTTTAACCTCCTGACTGTGTTATCTAACGTAACGTGGTTTAACCTCCTGACTGTGTTATCTAACGTAACGTGGTTTAACCTCCTGACTGTGTTATCTACTGTAACGTGGTTTAACCTCCTGACTGTGTTATCTAATGTAACGTGGTTTAACCTCCTGACTGTGTAAAGTGGTTTATAACCTCCTGACTGTGTTATCTAACGTAACGTGGTTTCACCTCCCAGGTATTAACAGCCCAGGACCTGGTGGACTTCTCTCCTGTTTACAGATGTCTCCACATCTACACCGTTCTGGTATGTACACTATTTACTGTTCCTTAACATCACCTTTATCAATCGGTTGAGGTTGCGCATGGATATATTTTTCCATTTTCAGTGATCAGATTTTCCTGCACTTTACGATGAAACGCACGTTCTGTTATAGTCACAGCCGTGATTTAACCAGTTTTATAAACGTCTGAGTGTTTTCCATCCACACATACTAATCATATGCATATACTATATTCCTGGCACGAGTAGCAGGGTGCTGAAATGTTGCGCGATTTTTAACAGAATGTTCGAAAAAGTAAGGGGAGGAGTAACAGGTTAACGTGCCATCCAATCGGCTCCCTATTCCTGATATAGGACCTTTAGTAACCTGGTATATTTGTGTTTACCAATAGATGGCAGTATGGACTCGAGACGGGGTTTGCTTCCCGCTATCCGTAGCTATTTCCTGTGTCTGCCTATATAACTGTGATTAAGAAAGATTCAGGTAGCTTGAGCCAGGTGCATCAAAGAATGTAATTTAAAGTTACAATTAAATACTAAACCGTACTTAAGTCGTAAACTCTAAGAAGCCTTTAAGGATACGACATAGGTTTTTTATTTTAGCTTTATTTAACCAGGCAAGTCAGTTAAGTCAGCGTTTCACTGTGAGGTCATTCAGCGTTTCACTGTGAGGTCATTCAGCGTTTCACTGTGAGGTCATTCAGCGTTTCACTGTGAGGTCATTCAGCGTTTCACTGTGAGGTCATTCAGCGTTTCACTGTGAGGTCATTCAGCGTTTCACTGTGAGGTCATTCAGCGTTTCACTGTGAGGTCATTCAGCGTTTCACTGTGAGGTCATTCAGCGTTTCACTGTGAGGTCATTCAGCGTTTCACTGTGAGGTCATTCAGCGTTTCACTGTGAGGTCATTCAGCGTTTCACTGTGAGGTCATTCAGCGTTTCACTGTGAGGTCATTCAGCGTTTCACTGTGAGGTCATTCAGCGTTTCACTGTGAGGTCATTCAGCATTTCACTGTGAGGTCTTTCAGCATTTCACTGTGAGGTCTTTCAGCGTTTCACTGTGAGGTCATTCAGCGTTTCACTGTGAGGTCATTCAGCGTTTCACTGTGAGGTCATTCAGCGTTTCACTGTGAGGTCATTCAGCATTTCACTGTGAGGTCTACACCTGTTGGTTAAGGGCTGGTCAGTCAGCATTTCACTGTGAGGTCTACACCTGTTGGTTAAGGGCTGGTCAGTCAGCATTTCACTGTGTGGTCTACACCTGTTGGTTAAGGGCTGGTCAGTCAGCATTTCACTGTGAGGTCTACACCTGTTGGTTAAGGGCTGGTCAGTCAGCATTTCACTGTGAGGTCATTCAGCATTTCACTGTGTGGTCTACACCTGTTGGTTAAGGGCTGGTCAGTCAGCATTTCACTGTGTGGTCTACACCTGTTGGTTAAGTGCTGGTCAGTCAGCATTTCACTGTGAGGTCTACACCTGTTGGTTAAGGGCTGGTCAGTCAGCATTTCACTGTGAGGTCTACACCTGTTGGTTAAGTGCTGGTCAGTCAGCATTTCACTGTGTGGTCTACACCTGTTGGTTAAGGGCTGGTCAGTCAGCATTTCACTGTGAGGTCTACACCTGTTGGTTAAGGGCTGGTCAGTCAGCATTTCACTGTGAGGTCAGTCAGCATTTCACTGTGAGGTCTACACCTGTTGGTTAAGGGCTGGTCAGTCAGCATTTCACTGTGAGGTCTACACCTGTTAGTTAAGAGCTGGTCAGTCAGCATTTCACTGTGAGGTCTACACCTGTTGGTTAAGGGCTGGTCAGTCTGCATTTCACTGTGAGGTCTACACCTGTTGGTTAAGGGCTGGTCAGTCTGCATTTCACTGTGAGGTCTACACCTGTTAGTTAAGAGCTGGTCAGTCAGCATTTCACTGTGAGGTCTACACCTGTTGGTTAAGGGCTGGTCAGTCTGCATTTCACTGTGAGGTCTACACCTGTTAGTTAAGAGCTGGTCAGTCAGCATTTCACTGTGAGGTCTACACCTGTTAGTTAAGAGCTGGTCAGTCAGCATTTCACTGTGAGGTCTACACCTGTTAGTTAAGAGCTGGTCAGTCAGCATTTCACTGTGAGGTCTACACCTGTTAGTTAAGAGCTGGTCAGTCAGCATTTCACTGTGAGGTCTACACCTGTTAGTTAAGAGCTGGTCAGTCAGCATTTCACTGTGAGGTCTACACCTGTTGGTTAAGAGCTGGTCAGTCAGCATTTCACTGTGAGGTCAGTCTGCATTTCACTGTGAGGTCTACACCTGTTGGTTAAGAGCTGGTCAGTCAGCATTTCACTGTGAGGTCTACACCTATTGGTTAAGGGCTGGTCAGTCAGCATTTCACTGTGAGGTCTACACCTATTGGTTAAGAGCTGGTCATGTGACCAATAACATCAGCTTTGTTTTATTTGTATATTTCTGTGAGGGAACGAGTACTCTGTGAAGTGCGCGTGTACAAAAACTCTTGGTTCTTGCGCTCCTAAACACTGTAGTTTTTAGAAACGAGGGTGAAGGCTCCTGAACGGTCCCCTCTGCTCGTAACAGATCATAGAGAGGGAACAGAGAACTGTATGTAGATTAAAGAGGGAACATAGAGAGGGAACAGAGAACTGTATGTAGATTAAAGAGGGAACATAGAGAGGGAACAGAGAACTGTATGTAGATTAAAGAGGGAACATAGAGAGGGAACAGAGAACTGTATGTAGATTAAAGAGGGAACATAGAGAGGGAACAGAGAACTGTATGTAGATTAAAGAGGGAACATAGAGAGGGAACAGAGAACTGTATGTAGATTAAAGAGGGAACATAGAGAGGGAACAGAGAGCTGTATGTAGATTAAAGAGGGAACATAGAGAGATTAAAGAGGGAACATAGAGAGGGAACAGAGAGCTGTATGTAGATTAAAGAGGGAACATAGAGAGGGAACAGAGAACTGTATGTAGATTAAGAGGGAACATAGAGAGGGAACAGAGAGCTGTATGTAGATTAAAGAGGGAACATAGAGAGGGAACAGAGAACTGTATGTAGATTAAAGAGGGAACATAGAGAGGGAACAGAGAACTGTATGTAGATTAAAGAGGGAACATAGAGAGGGAACAGAGAACTGTATGTAGATTAAAGAGGGAACATAGAGAGGGAACAGAGAGCTGTATGTAGATTAAAGAGGGGAACATAAAGAGGGATTAGAGAGGGAACATAGAGAGGGAACAGAGAACTGTATGTAGATTAAAGAGGGAACATAGAGAGGGAACAGAGAACTGTATGTAGATTAAAGAGGGAACATAGAGAGGGAACAGAGAGCTGTATGTAGATTAAGAGGGAACATAGAGAGGGAACAGAGAACTGTATGTAGATTAAAGAGGGAACATAGAGAGGGAACAGAGAACTGTATGTAGATTAAGAGGGAACATAGAGAGGGAACAGAGAACTGTATGTAGATTAAAGAGGGAACATAGAGAGGGAACAGAGAACTGTATGTAGATTAAAGAGGGAACATAGAGAGGGAACAGAGAACTGTATGTAGATTAAGAGGGAACATAGAGAGGGAACAGAGAACTGTATGTAGATTAAAGAGGGAACATAGAGAGGGAACAGAGAGCTGTATGTAGATTAAAGAGGGGGAACATAGAGCTGAGGAACAGAGAACTGTATGTAGATTAAAGAGGGAACATAGAGAGGGAACAGAGAACTGTATGTAGATTAAGAGGGAACATAGAGAGGGAACAGAGAACTGTATGTAGATTAAGAGGGAACATAGAGAGGGAACAGAGAGCTGTATGTAGATTAAAGAGGGGAACATAGAGAGGGAACAGAGAACTGTATGTAGATTAAAGAGGGAACATAGAGAGGGAACAGAGAACTGTATGTAGATTAAAGAGGGAACATAGAGAGGGAACAGAGAACTGTATGTAGATTAAAGAGGGAACATAGAGAGGGAACAGAGAGCTGTATGTAGATTAACTGTTTCACCAATGACAATTTGCCGAATGTCGGCCAACTCTCTCCCGCTGCCGGCCACTGGACTTCCTGTCATCACCATATTTGGTAGTGAGTGGAAGTGCAAACCGGATGCTTCACATTTCTACATGGGGTGAACCATCAGGCTCATTGTTCTGTGTTTCCAGGGTGACAGAGAGACGTTTGAGAACTACTACAGGAAACAGAGGAAGAAACAGGCTAGGCTGGTGCTGCAGCCCCAGTCTAACATGGTGAGGAGGGTTCCCCTCTCTATCTGTTCCCCTCTCTATCTGTTCCCCTCTCTATCTGTTCCCCTCTCTATCTGTTCCCCTCTCTATCTGTTCCCCAGTCTAACATGGTGAGGAGGGTTCCCCTCTCTATCTGTTCCCCTCTCTATCTGTTCCCCAGTCTAACATGGTGAGGAGGGTTCCCCTCTCTATCTGTTCCCCTCTCTATCTGTTCCCCAGTCTAACATGGTGAGGAGGGTTCCCCTCTCTATCTGTTCCCCTCTCTATCTGTTCCCCTCTCTCTCTGTTCCCCTCTCTCTCTGTTCCCCTCTCTATCTGTTCCCCTCTCTCTCTGTTCCCTCTCTCTCTGTTCCCCTCTCTATCTGTTCCCCTCTCTATCTGTCCCCCAGTCTAACATGGTGAGGAGTGTTCCCCTCTCTATCTGTTCCCCTCTCTATCTGTTCCCCTCTCTATCTGTTCCCCAGTCTAACATGGTGAGGAGGGTTCCCCTCTCTATCTGTTCCCCTCTCTATCTGTTCCCCAGTCTAACATGGTGAGGAGGGTTCCCCTCTCTATCTGTTCCCCTCTCTATCTGTTCCCCTCTCTATCTGTTCCCCAGTCAAACATGGTGAGGAGGGTCCCCCTCTCTATCTGTTCCCCTCTCTATCTGTTCCCCTCTCTATCTGTTCCCCAGTCTAACATGGTGAGGAGGGTTCCCCTCTCTATCTGTTCCCCTCTCTATCTGTTCCCCTCTCTATCTGTTCCCCTCTCTATCTGTTCCCCTCTCTATCTGTCCCCCAGTCTAACATGGTGAGGAGGGTTCCCCTCTCTATCTGTTCCCCTCTTTATCTGTCCCCCAGTCTAACATGGTGAGGAGGGTTCCCCTCTCTATCTGTTCCCCTCTCTATCTGTTCCCCAGTCTAACATGGTGAGGAGGGTTCCCCTCTCTATCTGTTCCCCAGTCTAACATGGTGAGGAGGGTTCCCCTCTCTATCTGTTCCCCTGTCTATCTGTTCCCCTCTCTATCTGTTCCCCTCTCTATCTGTTCCCCTCTCTATCTGTTCCCCTCTCTATCTGTTCCCTCTCTATCTGTTCCCCTCTCTATCTGTTCCCCTCTCTATCTGTTCCCCTCTCTATCTGTTCCCCTCTCTATCTGTTCCCCTCTCTATCTGTTCCCCTCTCTATCTGTTCCCCTCTCTATCTGTTCCCCTCTCTATCTGTTCCCCTCTATCTGTTCCCCAGTCTAACATGGTGAGGAGGGTTCCCCTCTCTATCTGTCCCCCTCTCTATCTGTTCCCCTGTCTATCTGTTCCCCTGTCTATCTGTTCCCCTGTCTATCTGTTCCCCTGTCTATCTGTTCCCCTGTCTATCTGTTCCCCTGTCTATCTGTCCCCCTCTCTATCTGTCCCCCTCTCTATCTGTTCCCCTGTCTATCTGTTCCCCTGTCTATCTGTTCCCCTGTCTATCTGTTCCCCTGTCTATCTGTTCCCCTCTCTATCTGTTCCCCTCTCTATCTGTTCCCCTCTATCTGTTCCCCAGTCTAACATGGTGAGGAGGGTTCCCCTCTCTATCTGTCCCCCTCTCTATCTGTTCCCCTGTCTATCTGTTCCCCTGTCTATCTGTCCCCCTCTCTATCTGTTCCCCTGTCTATCTGTTCCCCTGTCTATCTGTTCCCCTCTCTATCTGTTCCCCTCTATCTGTTCCCCAGTCTAACATGGTGAGGAGGGTTCCCCTCTCTATCTGTCCCCCTCTCTATCTGTTCCCTTGTCTATCTGTTCCCCTGTCTATCTGTTCCCCTCTCTCTCTGTTCCCCTCTCTATCTGTTCCCCTATCTATCTGTTCCCCAGTCTAACATGGTGAGGAGGGTCTATCTGTTCCCCTCTCTATCTGTTCCCCTCTCTATCTGTTCCCATCTCTATCTGTTCCCCTCTATCTGTTCCCCTCTCTATCTGTTCCCCAGTCTAACATGGTGAGGAGGGTTCCCCTCTCTATCTATTCCCCAGTCTAACATGGTGAGGAGGGTTCCCCTCTATCTGTTCCCCTCTCTATCTGTTCCCCAGTCTAACATGGTGAGGAGGGTTCCCCTCTCTATCTGTTCCCCTCTCTATCTGTTCCCCTCTCTATCTGTTCCCCAGTCTAACATGGTGAGGAGGGTTCCCCTCTCTATCTGTTCCCCTCTCTATCTGTTCCCCTCTCTATCTGTTCCCCAGTCTAACATGGTGAGGAGGGTTCCCCTCTCTATCTGCTCCCCTGTCTAACATGGTGAGGAGGGTTCCCCTCTCTATCTGTTCCCCAGTCTAACATGGTGAGGAGGGTTCCCCTCTCTATCTGTTCCCCTCTCTATCTGTTCCCCTCTCTATCTGTTCCCCAGTCTAACATGGTGAGGAGGGTTCCCCTCTCTATCTGTTCCCCTCTCTATCTGTTCCCCTCCTCTATCTGTTCCCCTCCTCTATCTGTTCCCCAGTCTAACATGGTGAGGAGGGTTCCCCTCTCTATCTGTTCCCCTCTCTATCTGTTCCCCTCTCTATCTGTTCCCCAGTCTAACATGGTGAGGAGGGTTCCCCTCTCTATCTGCTCCCCTGTCTAACATGGTGAGGAGGGTTCCCCTCTCTATCTGTTCCCCAGTCTAACATGGTGAGGAGGGTTCCCCTCTCTATCTGTTCCCCTCTCTATCTGTTCCCCTCTCTATCTGTTCCCCAGTCTAACATGGTGAGGAGGGTTCCCCTCTCTATCTGTTCCCCTCTCTATCTGTTCCCCTCCTCTATCTGTTCCCCTCCTCTATCTGTTCCCCTCCTCTATATGTTCCCTTCCTCTAGCTGTTCCCCTCCTCTATCTGTTCCCCTCCTCTATATGTTCCCTTCCTCTAGCTGTTCCCCTCCTCTATCTGTTCCCCTCCTCTATCTGTTCCCCTCCTCTATATGTTCCCCTCCTCTATATGTTCCCTTCCTCTATCTGTTCCCCTCCTCTATCTGTTCCCCTCCTCTATCTGTTCCCCTCTCTATCTGTTCCCCTCTCTATCTGTTCCCCTCTCTATCTGTTCCCCAGTCTAACATGGTGAGGAGGGTTCCCCTCTCTATCTGTCTCTGTGTTCCCCTCCTCTATCTGTTCCCCTCCTCTATCTGTTCCCCTCCTCTATTTGTCCCCCTCCTCTATCTGTTCCCCTCTCTATCTGTTCCCCTCTCTATCTGTTCCCCTCTCTATCTGTTCCCCTCTCTATCTCTTCCCCTCTCTATCTGTTCCCCAGTCTAACATGGTGAGGAGGGTTCCCCTCTCTATCTGTTCCCCTCTCTATCTGTTCCCCAGTCTAACATGGTGAGGAGGGTTCCCCTCTCTATCTGTTCCCCAGTCTAACATGGTGAGGAGGGTTCCCCTCTCTATCTGTTCCCCTCTCTATCTGTTCCCCTCTCTATCTGTTCCCCTCTCTATCTGTTCCCCTCTCTATCTGTTCCCCTCCTCTATATGTTCCCTTCCTCTATCTGTTCCCCTCTATCTGTTCCCCTCCTCTATCTGTCTCTGTCTCTGTGTTCCCCTCCTCTATCTGTTCCCCTCCTCTATCTGTCTCTGTCTCTGTGTTCCCCTCCTCCCTCTGTTCCCCTCCTCCCTCTGTTCCCCTCCTCCTCTGTTCCCCTCCTCCCTCTGTTCCCCTCCTCCCTCTGTTCCCCTCCTCCCTCTGTTCCCTCCTCTATCTGTTCCCTCCTCTATCTGTTCCCCTCCTCTATCTGTTCCCCTCCTCTATCTGTTCCCCTCCTCCCTCTGTTCCCCTCCTCCCTCTGTTCCCCTCCTCCTCTGTCTCTGTGTTCCCCTCCTCCCTCAGTTCCCCTCCTCCTCCCTCTGTTCCCCTCCTCCCTCTGTTCCCCTCCTCTCTCTGTCTCCGTGTTCCCCTCCTCTATCTGTTCCCCTCCTCTATCTGTTCCCCTCCTCTATCTGTTCCCCTCCTCTCTCTGTCTCTGTGTTCCCCTCCTCTATATGTTCCCTTCCTCTATCTGTTCCCCTCCTCTATCTGTTCCCCTCCTCTATCTGTTCCCCTCCTCTATCTGTTCCCCTCCTCCCTCTGTTCCCCTCCTCCCTCTGTTCCCCTCCTCCCTCTGTTCCCCTCCTCCCTCTGTTCCCCTCCTCCCTCTGTTCCCCTCCTCTATCTGTTCCCCTCCACTCTCTGTCTCTGTGTTCCCCTCCTCTCTCTGTTCCCCTCCTCCCTCTGTTCCCCTCCTCTATCTGTTCCCCTCCTCTATCTGTTCCCCTCCTCTCTCTGTCTCTGTGTTCCCCTCCTCCCTCTGTTCCCCTCCTCTCTCTGTCTCTGTGTTCCCTTCCTCTATCTGTTCCCCTCCTCCCTCTGTTCCCCTCCTTCCTCTGTTCCCCTCCTCTATCTGTTCCCCTCCTCCCTCTGTTCCCCTCCTCCCTCTGTTCCCCTCCTCCCTCTGTTCCCCTCCTCTCTCTGTCTCTGTGTTCCCCTCCTCTATCTGTTCCCCTCCTCCCTCTGTTCCCCTCCTCCCTCTGTTCCCCTCCTCCCTCTGTTCCCCTCCTCCCTCTGTTCCCCTCCTCTCTCTGTCTCTGTGTTCCCCTCCTCTATCTGTTCCCCTCCTCCCTCTGTTCCCCTCCTCCCTCTGTTCCCCTCCTCCCTCTGTTCCCCTCCTCCCTCTGTTCCCCTCCTCCCTCTGTTCCCCTCCTCTCTCTGTTCCCCTCCTCTATCTGTTCCCCTCTTCTATCTGTTCCCCTCTTCTATCTGTTCCCCTCTTCTATCTGTTCCCCTCCTCCCTCTGTTCCCCTCCTCCCTCTGTTCCCCTCCTCTCTCTGTCTCTGTGTTCCCCTCCTCTATCTGTTCCCCTCCTCCCTCTGTTCCCCTCCTCCCTCTGTTCCCCTCCTCCCTCTGTTCCCCTCCTCCCTCTGTTCCCCTCCTCCCTCTGTTCCCCTCCTCTATCTGTTCCCCTCCTCCCTCTGTTCCCCTCCTCCCTCTGTTCCCCTCCTCTCTCTGTCTCTGTGTTCCCCTCCTCTATCTGTTCCCCTCCTCTATCTGTTCCCCTCCTCCCTCTGTTCCCCTCCTCTATCTGTTCCCCTCCTCTCTCTGTTCCCCTCCTCCCTCTGTTCCCCTCCTCCCTCTGTTCCCCTCCTCCCTCTGTTCCCCTCCTCCCTCTGTTCCCCTCCTCCCTCTGTTCCCCTCCTCCCTCTGTCTCTGTGTTCCCCTCCTCTCTGTGTTCCCCTCCTCCCTCTGTTCCCCTCCTCCCTCTGTTCCCCTCCTCCCTCTGTTCCCCTCCTCCCTCTGTTCCCCTCCTCCCTCTGTTCCCCTCCTCCCTCTCTTCCCCTCCTCCCTCTGTTCCCCTCTATCTGTTCCCCTCCTCTATCTGTTCCCCTCCTCTCTCTGTCTCTGTGTTCCCCTCCTCTCTCTGTTCCCCTCCTCTCTCTGTTCCCCTCCTCCCTCTGTTCCCCTCCTCTATCTGTTCCCCTCCTCTATCTGTTCCCCTCCTCTCTCTGTCTCTGTGTTCCCCTCCTCCCTCTGTTCCCCTCCTCTCTCTGTCTCTGTGTTCCCTTCCTCTATCTGTTCCCCTCCTCCCTCTGTTCCCCTCCTCCCTCTGTTCCCCTCCTCTATCTGTTCCCCTCCTCCCTCTGTTCCCCTCCTCCCTCTGTTCCCCTCCTCCCTCTGTTCCCCTCCTCCCTCTGTTCCCCTCCTCCCTCTGTTCCCCTCCTCTCTCTGTCTCTGTGTTCCCCTCCTCTATCTGTTCCCCTCCTCCCTCTGTTCCCCTCCTCTATCTGTTCCCCTCCTCTATCTGTTCCCCTCCTCTATCTGTTCCCCTCCTCCCTCTGTTCCCCTCCTCTCTCTGTCTCTGTGTTCCCCTCCTCTATCTGTTCCCCTCCTCCCTCTGTTCCCCTCCTCCCTCTGTTCCCCTCCTCTATCTGTTCCCCTCCTCTATCTGTTCCCCTCCTCTATCTGTTCCCCTCCTCTATCTGTTCCCCTCCTCTATCTGTTCCCCTCCTCTATCTGTTCCCCTCCTCTATCTGTTCCCCTCCTCCCTCTGTTCCCCTCCTCTCTCTGTCTCTGTGTTCCCCTCCTCTATCTGTTCCCCTCCTCCCTCTGTTCCCCTCCTCCCTCTGTTCCCCTCCTCTCTCTGTCTCTGTGTTCCCCTCCTCTATCTGTTCCCCTCCTCTCTCTGTTCCCCTCCTCCCTCTGTTCCCCTCCTCCCTCTGTTCCCCTCCTCCCCTCTGTTCCCCTCCTCCCTCTGTTCCCTCCTCTATCTGTTCCCCTCCTCCCTCTGTTCCCCTCCTCCCTCTGTTCCCCTCCTCTATCTGTTCCCCTCCTCCCTCTGTTCCCCTCCTCTCTCTGTCTCTGTGTTCCCCTCCTCTATCTGTTCCCTCCTCTATCTGTTCCCCTCCCTCTCTGTTCCCCTCCTCCCTCTGTTCCCCTCCTCCCTCTGTTCCCCTCCTCTATCTGTTCCCCTCCTCCCTCTGTTCCCCTCTTCTATCTGTTCCCCTCCTCTCTCTGTTCCCCTCCTCTCTCTGTTCCCCTCCTCTCTCTGTTCCCCTCCTCTCTCTGTTCCCCTCCTCTCTCTGTCTCTGTGTTCAGCCTCCTCTATCTGTTCCCCTCCTCCCTCTGTTCCCCTCCTCTATCTGTTCCTCCTCTCTGTTCCCCTCCTCTATCTGTTCCCCTCCTCCTCTGTGCCCCTCCTCTATCTGTTCCCCTCCTCCCTCTGTTCCCCTCCTCTATCTGTTCCCCTCCTCTATCTGTTCCCCTCCTCCCTCTGTTCCCCTCCTCCCTCTGTTCCCCTCCTCTATCTGTTCCCCTCCTCCCTCTGTTCCCCTCCTCTATCTGTTCCCCTCCTCTATCTGTTCCCCTCCTCCCTCTGTTCCCCTCCTCCCTCTGTTCTCCTCCTCTATCTGTTCCCCCTCCTCTATCTGTTCCCCTCCTCCCTCTGTTCCCCTCCTCTATCTGTTCCCCTCCTCCCTCTGTTCCCCTCCTCCCTCTGTTCCCCTCCTCCCTCTGTTCCCCTCCTCCCTCTGTTCCCCTCCTCCCTCTGTTCCCCTCCTCCCTCTGTTCCCCTCCTCTATCTGTTCCCCTCCTCCCTCTGTTCCCCTCCTCCCTCTGTTCCCCTCCTCCCTCTGTTCCCCTCCTCTCTCTGTTCCCCTCCTCTATCTGTTCCCCTCCTCCCTCTGTTCCCCTCCTCCCTCTGTTCCCCTCCTCCCTCTGTTCCCCTCCTCCCTCTGTTCCCCTCCTCCCTCTGTTCCCCTCCTCTCTCTGTCTCTGTGTTCCCCTCCTCTATCTGTTCCCCTCCTCCCTCTGTTCCCCTCCTCCCTCTGTTCCCCTCCTCCCTCTGTTCCCCTCCTCCCTCTGTTCCCCCCTCTATCTGTTCCCTCCTCTATCTGTTCCCCTCTTCTATCTGTTCCCCTCCTCCCTCTGTTCCCCTCCTCCTCTGTTCCCCTCCTCTCTCTGTCTCTGTGTTCCCCTCCTCTATCTGTTCCCCTCCTCTATCTGTTCCCCTCCTCCCTCTGTTCCCCTCCTCCCTCTGTTCCCCTCCTCCCTCTGTTCCCCTCCTCCCTCTGTTCCCCTCCTCTATCTGTTCCCCTCCTCCCTCTGTTCCCCTCCTCCCTCTGTTCCCCTCCTCTCTCTGTCTCTGTGTTCCCCTCCTCTATCTGTTCCCCTCCTCCCTCTGTTCCCCTCCTCCCTCTGTTCCCCCCCTCTCTCTGTCTCTGTGTTCCCCTCCTCTATCTGTTCCCTCCTCTATCTGTTCCCCTCCTCCCTCTGTTCCCCTCCTCCCTCTGTTCCCCTCCTCCCTCTGTTCCCTCCTCTATCTGTTCCCCTCCTCCCTCTGTTCCCCTCCTCCCTCTGTTCCCTCCTCTCTCTGTCTCTGTGTTCCCCTCCTCTATCTGTTCCCCTCCTCCCTCTGTTCCCTCCTCCCTCTGTTCCCCTCCTCCCTCTGTTCCCCTCCTCTCTCTGTCTCTGTGTTCCCCTCCTCTATCTGTTCCCCTCCTCTCTCTGTTCCCCTCCTCCTCTGTTCCCCTCCTCCCTCTGTTCCCCTTTTCCCCTGTTCCCCTTTTCCCTCTGTTCCCCTCCTCCCTCTGTTCCCCTCCTCCCTCTGTTCCCCTCCTCCCTCTGTTCCCCTCCTCCCTCTGTTCCCCTCCTCTATCTTTTCCCTCCTCTCTCTGTTCCCCTCCTCCCTCTGTTCCCCTCCTCCCTCTGTTCCCCTCCTCTATCTGTTCCCCTCCTCCCTCTGTTCCCCTCCTCCCTCTGTTCCCCTCCTCCCTCTGTCTCTGTGTTCCCCTCCTCTCTGTGTTCCCCTCCTCCCTCTGTTCCCCTCCTCCCTCTGTTCCCCTCCTCCCTCTGTTCCCCTCCTCTCTCTGTCTCTGTGTTCCCCTCCTCTATCTGTTCCCCTCCTCTATCTGTTCCCCTCCTCTATCTGTTCCCCTCCTCTCTCTGTTCCCCTCCTCTCTCTGTCTCTGTGTTCCCCTCCTCTATATGTTCCCTTCCTCTATCTGTTCCCCTCCTCTATCTGTTCCCCTCCTCTATCTGTTCCCTCCTCTATCTGTTCCCCTCCTCCCTCTGTTCCCCTCCTCCCTCTGTTCCCCTCCTCCTCTGTTCCCCTCCTCCTCTGTTCCCCTCCTCCCTCTGTTCCCCTCCTCCTCTGTTCCCCTCCTCTATCTGTTCCCCTCCTCTATCTGTTCCTCCTCTCTCTGTCTCTGTGTTCCCCTCCTCTCTCTGTTCCCCTCCTCTCTCTGTTCCCCTCTATCTGTTCCCTCCTCTATCTGTTCCCTCCTCTATCTGTTCCCCTCCTCTCTCTGTCTCTGTGTTCCCCTCCTCCCTCTGTTCCCCTCCTCTCTCTGTCTCTGTGTTCCCTTCCTCTATCTGTTCCCCTCCTCCCTCTGTTCCCCTCCTCCCTCTGTTCCCTCCTCTATCTGTTCCCCTCCTCCCTCTGTTCCCCTCCTCCCTCTGTTCCCCTCTTCCCTCTGTTCCCTCCTCCCTCTGTTCCCCTCCCCCTCTGTTCCCCTCCTCTCTCTGTCTCTGTGTTCCCCTCCTCTATCTGTTCCCCTCCTCTATCTGTTCCCCTCCTCCCTCTGTTCCCCTCCTCCCTCTGTTCCCCTCCTCCCTATCTGTTCCCCTCCTCTATCTGTTCCCCTCCTCTATCTGTTCCCTCCTCTATCTGTTCCCCTCCTCTATCTGTTCCCCTCCTCTATCTGTTCCCCTCCTCTATCTGTTCCCCTCCTCCCTCTGTTCCCCTCCTCTCTCTGTCTCTGTGTTCCCCTCCTCTATCTGTTCCCCTCCTCCCTCTGTTCCCCTCCTCCCTCTGTTCCCCTCTCTCTCTGTCTCTGTGTTCCCCTCCTCTATCTGTTCCCCTCCTCTCTCTGTTCCCCTCCTCCCTCTGTTCCCCTCCTCCCTCTGTTCCCCTCCTCCTCTGTTCCCCTCCTCTCTCTGTTCCCCTCCTCTATCTGTTCCCCTCCTCTCTCTGTTCCCCTCCTCCCTCTGTTCCCCTCCTCTATCTGTTCCCCTCCTCCCTCTGTTCCCCTCCTCTCTCTGTCTCTGTGTTCCCCTCCTCTATCTGTTCCCCTCCTCTATCTGTTCCCCTCCTCTCTCTGTTCCCCTCCTCCCTCTGTTCCCCTCCTCCCTCTGTTCCCCTCCTCTATCTGTTCCCCTCCTCCCTCTGTTCCCCTCTTCTATCTGTTCCCCTCCTCTCTCTGTTCCCCTCCTCTCTCTGTTCCCCTCCTCTCTCTGTTCCCCTCCTCTCTCTGTTCCCCTCCTCTCTCTGTCTCTGTGTTCAGCCTCCTCTATCTGTTCCCCTCCTCCCTCTGTTCCCCTCCTCTATCTGTTCCCCTCCTCTCTGTTCCCCTCCTCTATCTGTTCCCCTCCTCCCTCTGTGCCCCTCCTCTATCTGTTCCCCTCCTCCCTCTGTTCCCCTCCTCTATCTGTTCCCCTCCTCTATCTGTTCCCCTCCTCCCTCTGTTCCCCTCCTCCCTCTGTTCCCCTCCTCTATCTGTTCCCCTCCTCCCTCTGTTCCCCTCCTCTATCTGTTCCCCTCCTCTATCTGTTCCCCTCCTCCCTCTGTTCCCCTCCTCCCTCTGTTCCCCTCCTCTATCTGTTCCCCTCCTCTATCTGTTCCCCTCCTCCCTCTGTTCCCCTCCTCTATCTGTTCCCCTCCTCCCTCTGTTCCCCTCCTCTATCTGTTCCCCTCCTCCCTCTGTTCCCCTCCTCCCTCTGTTCCCCTCCTCCCTCTGTTCCCCTCCTCCCTCTGTTCCCCTCCTCTATCTGTTCCCCTCCTCCCTCTGTTCCCCTCCTCCCTCTGTTCCCCTCCTCCCTCTGTTCCCCTCCTCTCTCTGTTCCCCTCCTCTATCTGTTCCCCTCCTCCATCTGTTCCCCTCCTCCCTCTGTTCCCCTCCTCCCTCTGTTCCCCTCCTCCCTCTGTTCCCCTCCTCCCTCTGTTCCCCTCCTCCCTCTGTTCCCCTCCTCTCTCTGTCTCTCTGTTCCCCTCCTCTCTCTGTTCCCCTCCTCCCTCTGTTCCCCTCCTCCCTCTGTTCCCCTCCTCCCTCTGTTCCCCTCCTCCCTCTGTTCCCCTCCTCTATCTGTTCCCCTCCTCTATCTGTTCCCCTCTTCTATCTGTTCCCCTCCTCCCTCTGTTCCCCTCCTCCCTCTGTTCCCCTCCTCTCTCTGTCTCTGTGTTCCCCTCCTCTATCTGTTCCCCTCCTCTATCTGTTCCCCTCCTCCCTCTGTTCCCCTCCTCCCTCTGTTCCCCTCCTCCCTCTGTTCCCCTCCTCCCTCTGTTCCCCTCCTCTATCTGTTCCCCTCCTCCCTCTGTTCCCCTCCTCCCTCTGTTCCCCTCCTCTCTCTGTCTCTGTGTTCCCCTCCTCTATCTGTTCCCCTCCTCCCTCTGTTCCCCTCCTCCCTCTGTTCCCCTCCTCTCTCTGTCTCTGTGTTCCCCTCCTCTATCTGTTCCCCTCCTCTATCTGTTCCCCTCCTCCCTCTGTTCCCCTCCTCCCTCTGTTCCCCTCCTCCCTCTGTTCCCCTCCTCTATCTGTTCCCCTCCTCCCTCTGTTCCCCTCCTCCCTCTGTTCCCCTCCTCTCTCTGTCTCTGTGTTCCCCTCCTCTATCTGTTCCCCTCCTCCCTCTGTTCCCCTCCTCCCTCTGTTCCCCTCCTCCCTCTCTCTCTCTGTTCCCCTCCTCCCTCTGTTCCCCTCCTCCCTCTGTTCCCC
>NW_026279478.1:80000-101015 GCF_023373465.1 Oncorhynchus keta
ATATCACCACCATCGTCCCTGGGATATCACCACCATCATCCCTGGCTGATGTCACCACCATCATCCCTGGGATATCACCACCATCATCCCTGGGATATCACCACCATCATCCCTGGCTGATGTCACCACCATCATCCCTGGGATGTCACCACCATCATCCCTGGCTGATGTCACCACCATCATCCCTGGGATGTCACCACCATCATCCCTGGGATATCACCACCATCATCCCTGGGATATCACCACCATCATCCCTGGGATATCACCACCATCATCCCTGGGATATCACCACCATCATCCCTGGGATATCACCACCATCGTCCCTGGGATATCACCACCATCGTCCCTGGGATATCACCACCATCGTCCCTGGGATATCACCACCATCGTCCCTGGGATATCACCACCATCGTCCCTGGGATGTCACCACCATCATCCCTGGGATGTCACCACCATCATCCCTGGGATGTCACCACCATCATCCCTGGGATATCACCACCATCATCCCTGGCTGATGTCACCACCATCATCCCTGGCTGATGTCACCACCATCATCCCTGGCTGATGTCACCACCATCATCCCTGGGATGTCACCACCATCATCCCTGGGATGTCACCACCATCATCCCTGGGATGTCACCACCATCGTCCCTGGGATATCACCACCATCGTCCCTGGGATATCACCACCATCGTCCCTGGGATATCACCACCATCGTCCCTGGGATATCACCACCATCGTCCCTGGGATATCACCACCATCGTCCCTGGGATATCACCACCATCGTCCCTGGGATATCACCACCATCGTCCCTGGGATATCACCACCATCGTCCCTGGGATATCACCACCATCGTCCCTGGGATATCACCACCATCGTCCCTGGGATGTCACCACCATCGTCCCTGGGATATCACCACCATCGTCCCTGGGATATCACCACCATCGTCCCTGGGATATCACCACCATCGTCCCTGGGATATCACCACCATCGTCCCTGGGATATCACCACCATCGTCCCTGGGATATCACCACCATCATCCCTGGGATATCACCACCATCATCCCTGGGATATCACCACCATCATCCCTGGGATATCACCACCATCATCCCTGGGATATCACCACCATCATCCCTGGGATATCACGGTGGTGATATCACCACCATCATCCCTGGGATATCACCACCATCATCCCTGGGATATCACCACCATCATCCCTGGCTGATGTCACCACCATCATCCCTGGCTGATGTCACCACCATCATCCCTGGCTGATGTCACCACCATCATCCCTGGGATATCACCACCATCGTCCCTGGGATATCACCACCATCGTCCCTGGGATATCACCACCATCATCCCTGGGATGTCACCACCATCATCCCTGGGATATCACCACCATCATCCCTGGCTGATGTCACCACCATCATCCCTGGCTGATGTCACCACCATCATCCCTGGCTGATGTCACCACCATCATCCCTGGGATGTCACCACCATCATCCCTGGGATATCACCACCATCATCCCTGGGATATCACCACCATCATCCCTGGGATATCACCACCATCGTCCCTGGGATATCACCACCATCGTCCCTGGGATGTCACCACCATCGTCCCTGGGATGTCACCACCATCATCCCTGGGATATCACCACCATCGTCCCTGGGATATCACCACCATCGTCCCTGGGATGTCACCACCATCATCCCTGGGATATCACCACCATCATCCCTGGGATATCACCACCATCGTCCCTGGGATATCACCACCATCATCCCTGGCTGATGTCACCACCATCATCCCTGGGATATCACCACCATCATCCCTGGGATATCACCACCATCATCCCTGGCTGATGTCACCACCATCATCCCTGGCTGATGTCACCACCATCATCCCTGGGATATCACCACCATCATCCCTGGCTGATGTCACCACCATCATCCCTGGGATATCACCACCATCATCCCTGGGATATCACCACCATCATCCCTGGGATATCACCACCATCATCCCTGGGATATCACCACCATCATCCCTGGGATATCACCACCATCATCCCTGGGATATCACCACCATCATCCCTGGGATATCACCACCATCATCCCTGGGATATCACCACCATCATCCCTGGGATATCACCACCATCATCCCTGGGATATCACCACCATCATCCCTGGGATATCACCACCATCGTCCCTGGGATGTCACCACCATCATCCCTGGGATATCACCACCATCATCCCTGGGATATCACCACCATCATCCCTGGCTGATGTCACCACCATCATCCCTGGCTGATGTCACCACCATCATCCCTGGCTGATGTCACCACCATCATCCCTGGCTGATGTCACCACCATCATCCCTGGGATGTCACCACCATCATCCCTGGGATGTCACCACCATCGTCCCTGGGATGTCACCACCATCGTCCCTGGGATGTCACCACCATCGTCCCTGGGATATCACCACCATCGTCCCTGGGATATCACCACCATCGTCCCTGGGATATCACCACCATCGTCCCTGGGATATCACCACCATCATCCTGGGATATCACCACCATCGTCCCTGGGATATCACCACCATCGTCCCTGGGATATCACCACCATCGTCCCTGGGATATCACCACCATCGTCCCTGGGATATCACCACCATCGTCCCTGGGATGTCACCACCATCATCCCTGGGATATCACCACCATCGTCCCTGGGATATCACCACCATCGTCCCTGGGATATCACCACCATCGTCCCTGGGATATCACCACCATCGTCCCTGGGATATCACCACCATCGTCCCTGGGATATCACCACCATCGTCCCTGGGATATCATCGTCCCTGGGATATCACCACCATCGTCCCTGGGATATCACCACCATCGTCCCTGGCTGATGTCACCACCATCATCCCTGGGATGTCACCACCATCATCCCTGGGATATCACCACCATCATCCCTGGGATGTCACCACCATCATCCCTGGGATGTCACCACCATCATCCCTGGGATATCACCACCATCGTCCCTGGGATATCACCACCATCGTCCCTGGGATATCACCACCATCATCCCTGGGATATCACCACCATCATCCTGGGATATCACCACCATCATCCCTGGGATGTCACCACATCATCCCTGGGATGTCACCACCATCGTCCCTGGGATGTCACCACCATCGTCCCTGGGATATCACCACCATCGTCCCTGGGATATCACCACCATCGTCCTGGGATATCACCACCATCATCCCTGGGATATCACCACCATCATCCCTGGCTGATGTCACCACCATCATCCCTGGCTGATGTCACCACCATCATCCCTGGCTGATGTCACCACCATCATCCCTGGGATATCACCACCATCATCCCTGGGATGTCACCACCATCATCCCTGGGATATCACCACCATCATCCCTGGGATATCACCACCATCATCCCTGGGATATCACCACCATCATCCCTGGCTGATGTCACCACCATCATCCCTGCCTGATGTCACCACCATCATCCCTGGCTGATATCACCACCATCATCCCTGGCTGATGTCACCACCATCGTCCCTGGCTGATGTCACCACCATCATCCCTGGGATATCACCACCATCATCCCTGGGATATCACCACCATCATCCCTGGGATATCACCACCATCATCCCTGGGATATCACCACCATCCCATCACCACCATCATCCCTGGCTGATGTCACCACCATCATCCCTGGGATATCACCACCATCATCCTGGCTGATGTCACCACCATCATCCCTGGGATATCACCACCATCATCCCTGGGATATCACCACCATCATCCCTGGCTGATGTCACCACCATCATCCCTGGGATATCACCACCATCATCCCTGGCTGATGTCACCACCATCATCCCTGGGATGTCACCACCATCATCCCTGGGATATCACCACCATCATCCCTGGGATATCACCACCATCATCCCTGGGATATCACCACCATCATCCCTGGGATATCACCACCATCATCCCTGGGATATCACCACCATCATCCCTGGGATATCACCACCATCGTCCCTGGGATATCACCACCATCGTCCCTGGGATATCACCACCATCGTCCTGGGATATCACCACCATCGTCCCTGGGATATCACCACCATCGTCCCTGGGATGTCACCACCATCATCCCTGGGATATCACCACCATCATCCCTGGCTGATGTCACCACCATCATCCCTGGCTGATGTCACCACCATCATCCCTGGGATGTCACCACCATCATCCCTGGGATGTCACCACCATCATCCCTGGGATATCACCACCATCATCCCTGGGATATCACCACCATCATCCCTGGGATATCACCACCATCGTCCCTGGGATGTCACCACCATCGTCCCTGGGATGTCACCACCATCGTCCCTGGGATGTCACCACCATCATCCCTGGGATATCACCACCATCGTCCCTGGGATATCACCACCATCGTCCCTGGGATGTCACCACCATCATCCCTGGGATATCACCACCATCATCCCTGGGATATCACCACCATCGTCCTGGGATATCACCACCATCGTCCCCTGGGATATCACCACCATCGTCCCTGGGATATCACCACCATCATCCCTGGCTGATGTCACCACCATCATCCCTGGGATATCACCACCATCGTCCCTGGGATATCACCACCATCATCCCTGGCTGATGTCACCACCATCATCCCTGGGATATCACCACCATCATCCCTGGGATATCACCACCATCATCCCTGGGATATCACCACCATCGTCCCTGGGATATCACCACCATCGTCCCTGGGATATCACCACCATCGTCCCTGGGATGTCACCACCATCATCCCTGGGATATCACCACCATCATCCCTGGGATATCACCACCATCATCCCTGGCTGATGTCACCACCATCATCCCTGGCTGATGTCACCACCATCATCCCTGGGATGTCACCACCATCATCCCTGGGATGTCACCACCATCATCCCTGGGATGTCACCACCATCATCCCTGGGATATCACCACCATCGTCCCTGGGATATCACCACCATCGTCCCTGGGATATCACCACCATCGTCCCTGGGATATCACCACCATCGTCCCTGGGATATCACCACCATCATCCCTGGGATATCACCACCATCGTCCCTGGGATATCACCACCATCGTCCCTGGGATATCACCACCATCGTCCCTGGGATATCACCACCATCGTCCCTGGGATATCACCACCATCGTCCCTGGGATATCACCACCATCATCCCTGGGATGTCACCACCATCATCCCTGGGATATCACCACCATCATCCCTGGGATATCACCACCATCGTCCCTGGGATATCACCACCATCATCCCTGGGATATCACCACCATCATCCCTGGGATATCACCACCATCATCCCTGGGATATCACCACCATCGTCCCTGGGATATCACCACCATCGTCCCTGGGATATCACCACCATCGTCCCTGGGATATCACCACCATCGTCCCTGGCTGATGTCACCACCATCATCCCTGGCTGATGTCACCACCATCATCCCTGGGATATCACCACCATCATCCCTGGGATGTCACCACCATCATCCCTGGGATGTCACCACCATCATCCCTGGGATATCACCACCATCATCCCTGGGATATCACCACCATCGTCCCTGGGATATCACCACCATCGTCCCTGGGATGTCACCACCATCATCCCTGGGATATCACCACCATCATCCCTGGGATGTCACCACCATCATCCCTGGGATGTCACCACCATCGTCCCTGGGATATCACCACCATCGTCCCTGGGATATCACCACCATCGTCCCTGGGATATCACCACCATCGTCCCTGGGATATCACCACCATCATCCCTGGGATATCACCACCATCATCCCTGGCTGATGTCACCACCATCATCCCTGGCTGATGTCACCACCATCATCCCTGGCTGATGTCACCACCATCATCCCTGGGATATCACCACCATCATCCCTGGGATGTCACCACCATCATCCCTGGGATATCACCACCATCATCCCTGGGATATCACCACCATCATCCCTGGGATATCACCACCATCATCCCTGGCTGATGTCACCACCATCATCCCTGGCTGATGTCACCACCATCATCCCTGGCTGATGTCACCACCATCATCCCTGGGATGTCACCACCATCATCCTGATATCACCACCATCATCCCTGGCTGATGTCACCACCATCGTCCCTGGCTGATGTCACCACCATCATCCCTGGGATATCACCACCATCCTCCCTGGGATATCACCACCATCATCCCTGGGATATCACCACCATCATCCCTGGGATATCACCACCATCGTCCCTGGGATGTCACCACCATCATCCCTGGCTGATGTCACCACCATCATCCCTGGGATGTCACCACCATCATCCCTGGGATGTCACCACCATCATCCCTGGGATATCACCACCATCATCCCTGGCTGATGTCACCACCATCATCCCTGGCTGATGTCACCACCATCATCCCTGGCTTGATGTCCAACCGCCCCTGATGCCTCTTTCTCCACACCTCTGAGCTCACAGCCCTGTTACCATAGTCACACTAGTTCAACTGCCGTTCTTGTTCCAGTCTGTCCCCATCAATCTGTCCCCATTAGGGCAATCTGTCCCCATCCATCTGTCCCCATGAGGCCAGTCCGTCCCCATGAGGCCAGTCCGTCCCCATGAGGCCAGTCCGTCCCCATGAGGCCAGTCCGTCCCCATGAGGCCAGTCCGTCCCCATGAGGCCAATCTGTCCCCATCAATCTGTCCCCATGAGGCCAGTCCGTCCCCATGAGGCCAGTCCGTCCCCATGAGGCCAATCTGTCCCCATAAACCCTTACCATTCCTGACACCAAGGTTTCTAGATAAACCCTTACCATTCCTAACACCAAGGTTTCTAGATAAACCCTTACCATTCCTGACACCAAGGTTTCTAGATAAACCCTTACCATTCCTAACACCAAGGTTTCTAGATAAACCCTTATCATTCCTGACACCAAGGTTTCTAGATAAACCCTTACCATTCCTAACACCAAGGTTTCTAGATAAACCCTTACCATTCCTGACACCAAGGTTTCTAGATAAACCCTTACCATTCCTGACACCAAGGTTTCTAGATAAACCCTTACCATTCCTGACACCAAGGTTTCTAGATAAACCCTTACCATTCCTGACACCAAGGTTTCTAGATAAACCCTTACCATTCCCGACACCAAGGTTTCTAGATAAACCCTTACCATTCCTAACACCAAGGTTTCTAGATTTACCATTCCCAACACCAAGGTTTCTAGATAAACCCTTACCATTCCTAACACCAAGGTTTCTAGATAAACCCTTACCATTCCTGACACCAAGGTTTCTAGATAAACCCTTACCATTCCCAACACCAAGGTTTCTAGATAAACCCTTACCATTCCTAACACCAAGGTTTCTAGATAAACCCTTACCATTCCTAACACCAAGGTTTCTAGATAAACCCTTACCATTCCTGACACCAAGGTTTCTAGATAAACCCTTACCATTCCTAACACCAAGGTTTCTAGATAAACCCTTACCATTCCTCAAGGTTTCTAGATAAACCCTTACCATTCCTAACACCAAGGTTTCTAGATAAACCCTTACCATTCCTAACACCAAGGTTTCTAGATAAACCCTTACCATTCCTAACACCAAGGTTTCTAGATAAACCCTTACCATTCCTAACACCAAGGTTTCTAGATACCCTTACCATTCCTAACACCAAGGTTTCTAGATAAACCCTTACCATTCCTGACACCAAGGTTTCTAGAGGTTTCTAGATAAACCCTTACCATTCCTGACACCAAGGTTTCTAGATAAACCCTTACCATTCCTAACACCAAGGTTTCTAGATAAACCCTTACCATTCCTAACACCAAGGTTTCTAGATAAACCCTTACCATTCCTAACACCAAGGTTTCTAGATAAACCCTTACCATTCCTAACACCAAGGTTTCTAGATAAACCCTTACCATTCCTAACACCAAGGTTTCTAGATAAACCCTTACCATTCCTAACACCAAGGTTTCTAGATAAACCCTTACCTCACCCAGAAGGCTGGGAGTAACACTTTCCATTTCCCTTTTGATTGTGACAGACTTCCACCCCCACTGTCTTTAACCCCCCTGTCTTTTACCCCCCCATCTTCCTTTCCAGTCGTACTGCAGCGATCCTGACCTGGTGCTGCAGCTGAAGAACCTCATTGTCATATTTGCAGACACATTACAGGTGAGTCTTGTCCAGCTCTTCAGACCGGGTGATAAGATAGTATGAATTAAACCTAGAGCTCTTATAAGGTATGAGTGAAGCAGCTGTTGTTGTCTGTTAATGTTCTGTATTATGTCATGTTCCGTGTTCCGTGTTCTGTGTTCTGTATTATTTCATGTTCTGTGTTCCATGTTCCGTGTGTTCCTGTTTTGTTCTGCGTGGACCCCAGGAAGAGTAGCTGCTGCTTTCACAACAGCCAATGGGGATCCTGATCCAACACCAAGCCGTTTGGCCATTAACCAGTGGAGCAGATTGTGATGCCTCTGGTTTGTAACCTCCCCTCTCTCTCTCTCCAGGGTTATGGCTACCCAGTGAACAGACTGTTTGACCTGCTGTTTGAGATCAGAGACCAGTACAATGAAACGCTGCTGAAGAAATGGGCTCTGGTGTTCAGGGAGATCTTTGAACTGGACAACTACAGCCCTATCCCCGTAGACACTGAAGAAGAGTACAAGTCTGTCGTTAGTAGATTCCCCTTCCACGACGCAGAAATTGAAAAGGTTTGTCCTTCATTCAACACCCTTAAAAAAAAGAAAACGGACGAACTTCACGACATCGAGATGCGATGGAAATGTCAACTGTCTATATGCTCCTTATAGAGGTCCAAGGGGTTAAATAACCTGGGTTGTAAAGTCAACTGTCTATATGCTCCTTATAGAGGTCCAAGGGGTTAAATAACCTGGGTTGTAAAGTCAACTGTCTATATGCTCCTTATAGAGGTCCTAGGGGTTAAATAACCTGGGTTGTAAAGTCTATATGCTCCTTATAGAGGTCCGAGGGGTTAAATAACCTGGGTTGTAAAGTCAACTGTCTATATGCTCCTTATAGAGGTCCTAGGGGTTAAATAACCTGGGTTGTAAAGTCTATATGCTCCTTATAGAGGTCCTAGGGGTTAAATAACCTGGGTTGTAAAGTCTATATGCTCCTTATAGAGGTCCGAGGGGTTAAATAACCTGGGTTGTAAAGTCAACTGTCTATATGCTCCTTATAGAGGTCCTAGGGGTTAAATAACCTGGGTTGTAAAGTCTATATGCTCCTTATAGAGGTCCTAGGGGTTAAATAACCTGGGTTGTAAAGTATATATGCTCCTTATAGAGGTCCGAGGGGTTAAATAACCTGGGTTGTAAAGTCAACTGTCTATATGCTCCTTATAGAGGTCCTAGGGGTTAAATAACCTGGGTTGTAAAGTCTATATGCTCCTTATAGAGGTCCTAGGGGTTAAATAACCTGGGTTGTAAAGTCAACAGTCTATATGCTCCTTATAGAGGTCCAAGGGGTTAAATAACCTGGGTTGTAAAGTCAACTGTCTATATGCTCCTTATAGAGGTCCAAGGGGTTAAATAACCTGGGTTGTAAAGTCTATATGCTCCTTATAGAGGTCCGAGGGGTTAAATAACCTGGGTTGTAAAGTCAACAGTCTATATGCTCCTTATAGAGGTCCAAGGGGCTAAATAACCTGGGTTGTAAAGTCTATATGCTCCTTATAGAGGTCCAAGGGGTTAAATAACCTGGGTTGTAAAGTCAACTGTCTATATGCTCCTTATAGAGGTCCAAGGGGTTAAATAACCTGGGTTGTAAAGTCAACAGTCTATATGCTCCTTATAGAGGTCCTAGGGGTTAAATAACCTGGGTTGTAAAGTCTATATGCTCCTTATAGAGGTCCTAGGGGTTAAATAACCTGGGTTGTAAAGTCAACAGTCTATATGCTCCTTATAGAGGTCCAAGGGGTTAAATAACCTGGGTTGTAAAGTCAACTGTCTATATGCTCCTTATAGAGGTCCAAGGGGTTAAATAACCTGGGTTGTAAAGTCAACAGTCTATATGCTCCTTATAGAGGTCCAAGGGGTTAAATAACCTGGGTTGTAAAGTCAACAGTCTATATGCTCCTTATAGAGGTACGAGGGGTTAAATAACCTGGGTTGTAAAGTCAACTGTCTATATGCTCCTTATAGAGGTCCTAGGGGTTAAATAACCTGGGTTGTAAAGTCTATATGCTCCTTATAGAGGTTCGAGGGGTTAAATAACCTGGGTTGTAAAGTCAACTGTCTATATGCTCCTTATAGAGGTCCTAGGGGTTAAATAACCTGTGGCTGTAAAGTCTATATGCTCCTTATAGAGGTCCAAGGGGTTAAATAACCTGGGTTGTAAAGTCAACTGTCTATATGCTCCTTATAGAGGTCCAAGGGGTTAAATAACCTGGGTTGTAAAGTCAACAGTCTATATGCTCCTTATAGAGGTCCTAGGGGTTAAATAACCTGGGTTGTAAAGTCTATATGCTCCTTATAGAGGTCCTAGGGGTTAAATAACCTGGGTTGTAAAGTCAACTGTCTATATGCTCCTTATAGAGGTCCAAGGGGTTAAATAACCTGGGTTGTAAAGTCAACTGTCTATATGCTCCTTATAGAGGTCCAAGGGGTTAAATAACCTGGGTTGTAAAGTCAACAGTCTATATGCTCCTTATAGAGGTCCAAGGGGTTAAATAACCTGGGTTGTAAAGTCAACAGTCTATATGCTCCTTATAGAGGTCCAAGGGGTTAAATAACCTGGGTTGTAAAGTCAACTGTCTATATGCTCCTTATAGAGGTCCTAGGGGTTAAATAACCTGGGTTGTAAAGTCTATATGCTCCTTATGGAGGTCCAAGGGGTTAAATAACCTGGGTTGTAAAGTCAACAGTCTATATGCTCCTTATAGAGGTCCAAGGGGTTAAATAACCTGGGTTGTAAAGTCAACTGTCTATATGCTCCTTATAGAGGTCCAAGGGGTTAAATAACCTGGGTTGTAAAGTCAACTGTCTATATGCTCCTTATAGAGGTCCAAGGGGTTAAATAACCTGGGTTGTAAAGTCAACAGTCTATATGCTCCTTATAGAGGTCCAAGGGGTTAAATAACCTGGGTTGTAAAGTCAACTGTCTATATGCTCCTTATAGAGGTCCAAGGGGTTAAATAACCTGGGTTGTAAAGTCCAGTCTATATGCTCCTTATAGAGGTCCAAGGGGTTAAATAACCTGGGTTGTAAAGTCAACTGTCTATATGCTCCTTATAGAGGTCCAAGGGGTTAAATAACCTGGGTTGTAAAGTCAACAGTCTATATGCTCCTTATAGAGGTCCAAGGGGTTAAATAACCTGGGTTGTAAAGTCAACTGTCTATATGCTCCTTATAGAGGTCCAAGGGGTTAAATAACCTGGGTTGTAAAGTCAACTGTCTATATGCTCCTTATAGAGGTCCAAGGGGTTAAATAACCTGGGTTGTAATGTCAACAGTCTATATGCTCCTTATAGAGGTCCTAGGGGTTAAATAACCTGGGTTGTAAAGTCAGCAGTCTATATGCTCCTTATAGAGGTCCAAGGGGCTTCAGTTAAATAACCTGGGTTGTAAAGTCAGCAGTCTATATGCTCCTTATAGAGGTCCAAGGGGTTAAATAACCTGGGTTGTAATGTCAACAGTCTATATGCTCCTTATAGAGGTCCTAGGGGTTAAATAACCTGGGTTGTAAAGTCAGCAGTCTATATGCTCCTTATAGAGGTCCAAGGGGTTAAATAACCTGGGTTGTAATGTCCAGTCTATATGCTCCTTATAGAGGTCCAAGGGGTTAAATAACCTGGGTTGTAAAGTCAACTGTCTATATGCTCCTTATAGAGGTCCAAGGGGTTAAATAACCTGGGTTGTAAAGTCAACAGTCTATATGCTCCTTATAGAGGTCCAAGGGGTTAAATAACCTGGGTTGTAAAGTCAACAGTCTATATGCTCCTTATAGAGGTCCAAGGGGTTAAATAACCTGGGTTGTAAAGTCCAGTCTATATGCTCCTTATAGAGGTCCAAGGGGTTAAATAACCTGGGTTGTAAAGTCAACTGTCTATATGCTCCTTATAGAGGTCCTAGGGGTTAAATAACCTGGGTTGTAAAGTCAACTGTCTATATGCTCCTTATAGAGGTCCAAGGGGTTAAATAACCTGGGTTGTAATGTCCAGTCTATATGCTCCTTATAGAGGTCCAAGGGGTTAAATAACCTGGGTTGTAAAGTCAACAGTCTATATGCTCCTTATAGAGGTCCAAGGGGTTAAATAACCTGGGTTGTAAAGTCAACTGTCTATATGCTCCTTATAGAGGTCCAAGGGGTTAAATAACCTGGGTTGTAAAGTCAACTGTCTATATGCTCCTTATAGAGGTCCTAGGGGTTAAATAACCTGGGTTGTAATGTCAACTGTCTATATGCTCCTTATAGAGGTCCAATTGGTTAAATAACCTGGGTTGTAATGTCAACTGTCTATATGCTCCTTATAGAGGTCCAAGGGGTTAAATAACCTGGGTTGTAAAGTCAGCAGTCTATATGCTCCTTATAGAGGTCCAAGGGGTTAAATAACCTGGGTTGTAATGTCAACTGTCTATATGCTCCTTATAGAGGTCCAAGGGGTTAAATAACCTGGGTTGTAAAGTCAACTGTCTATATGCTCCTTATAGAGGTCCAAGGGGTTAAATAACCTGGGTTGTAAAGTCAACTGTCTATATGCTCCTTATAGAGGTCCAAGGGGTTAAATAACCTGGGTTGTAAAGTCAACAGTCTATATGCTCCTTATAGAGGTCCAAGGGGTTAAATAACCTGGGTTGTAAAGTCAACTGTCTATATGCTCCTTATAGAGGTCCAAGGGGCTTCAGTTAAATAACCTGGGTTGTAAAGTCAACTGTCTATATGCTCCTTATAGAGGTCCAAGGGGTTAAATAACCTGGGTTGTAAAGTCAACTGTCTATATGCTCCTTATAGAGGTCCAAGGGGTTAAATAACCTGGGTTGTAAAGTCTATATGCTCCTTATAGAGGTCCAAGGGGTTAAATAACCTGGGTTGTAAAGTCTATATGCTCCTTATAGAGGTCCAAGGGGTTAAATAACCTGGGTTGTAAAGTCAACAGTCTATATGCTCCTTATAGAGGTCCAAGGGGTTAAATAACCTGGGTTGTAATGTCAACTGTCTATATGCTCCTTATAGAGGTCCTAGGGGTTAAATAACCTGGGTTGTAAAGTCAACAGTCTATATGCTCCTTATAGAGGTCCAAGGGGTTAAATAACCTGGGTTGTAAAGTCAACTGTCTATATGCTCCTTATAGAGGTCCTAGGGGTTAAATAACCTGGGTTGTAAAGTCTATATGCTCCTTATAGAGGTCCTAGGGGTTAAATAACCTGGGTTGTAAAGTCAACTGTCTATATGCTCCTTATAGAGGTCCAAGGGGTTAAATAACCTGGGTTGTAAAGTCAACTGTCTATATGCTCCTTATAGAGGTCCAAGGGGTTAAATAACCTGGGTTGTAATGTCAACTGTCTATATGCTCCTTATAGAGGTCCTAGGGGTTAAATAACCTGGGTTGTAAAGTCAACTGTCTATATGCTCCTTATAGAGGTCCAAGGGGTTAAATAACCTGGGTTGTAAAGTCAACAGTCTATATGCTCCTTATAGAGGTCCTAGGGGTTAAATAACCTGGGTTGTAAAGTCAACTGTCTATATGCTCCTTATAGAGGTCCTAGGGGTTAAATAACCTGGGTTGTAAAGTCAACAGTCTATATGCTCCTTATAGAGGTCCAAGGGGTTAAATAACCTGGGTTGTAAAGTCAACTGTCTATATGCTCCTTATAGAGGTCCAAGGGGTTAAATAACCTGGGTTGTAAAGTCAACTGTCTATATGCTCCTTATAGAGGTCCAAGGGTTAAATAACCTGGGTTGTAAAGTCAACAGTCTATATGCTCCTTATAGAGGTCCAAGGGGTTAAATAACCTGGGTTGTAAAGTCTATATGCTCCTTATAGAGGTCCTAGGGGTTAAATAACCTGGGTTGTAAAGTCAACTGTCTATATGCTCCTTATAGAGGTCCAAGGGGTTAAATAACCTGGGTTGTAAAGTCAACAGTCTATATGCTCCTTATAGAGGTCCAAGGGGTTAAATAACCTGGGTTGTAATGTCCAGTCTATATGCTCCTTATAGAGGTCCAAGGGGTTAAATAACCTGGGTTGTAAAGTCAACAGTCTATATGCTCCTTATAGAGGTCCAAGGGGTTAAATAACCTGGGTTGTAAAGTCAACAGTCTATATGCTCCTTATAGAGGTCCTAGGGGTTAAATAACCTGGGTTGTAAAGTCAACTGTCTATATGCTCCTTATAGAGGTCCAAGGGGTTAAATAACCTGGGTTGTAAAGTCAACTGTCTATATGCTCCTTATAGAGGTCCAAGGGGCTTCAGTTAAATAACCTGGGTTGTAAAGTCAACTGTCTATATGCTCCTTATAGAGGTCCAAGGGGTTAAATAACCTGGGTTGTAAAGTCAACTGTCTATATGCTCCTTATAGAGGTCCAAGGGGTTAAATAACCTGGGTTGTAAAGTCAACAGTCTATATGCTCCTTATAGAGGTCCAAGGGGTTAAATAACCTGGGTTGTAAAGTCCAGTCTATATGCTCCTTATAGAGGTCCAAGGGGTTAAATAACCTGGGTTGTAAAGTCAACAGTCTATATGCTCCTTATAGAGGTCCTAGGGGTTAAATAACCTGGGTTGTAAAGTCAACAGTCTATATGCTCCTTATAGAGGTCCAAGGGGTTAAATAACCTGGGTTGTAAAGTCTATATGCTCCTTATAGAGGTCCAAGGGGTTAAATAACCTGGGTTGTAAAGTCAACAGTCTATATGCTCCTTATAGAGGTCCAAGGGGTTAAATAACCTGGGTTGTAATGTCAACAGTCTATATGCTCCTTATAGAGGTCCTAGGGGTTAAATAACCTGGGTTGTAAAGTCTATATGCTCCTTATAGAGGTCCTAGGGGTTAAATAACCTGGGTTGTAAAGTCTATATGCTCCTTATAGAGGTCCTAGGGGTTAAATAACCTGGGTTGTAAAGTCAACAGTCTATATGCTCCTTATAGAGGTCCAAGGGGTTAAATAACCTGGGTTGTAAAGTCAACAGTCTATATGCTCCTTATAGAGGTCCAAGGGGTTAAATAACCTGGGTTGTAAAGTCTATATGCTCCTTATAGAGGTCCAAGGGGTTAAATAACCTGGGTTGTAAAGTCAACAGTCTATATGCTCCTTATAGAGGTCCTAGGGGTTAAATAACCTGGGTTGTAAAGTCAACTGTCTATATGCTCCTTATAGAGGTCCTAGGGGTTAAATAACCTGGGTTGTAAAGTCAACTGTCTATATGCTCCTTATAGAGGTCCTAGGGGTTAAATAACCTGGGTTGTAAAGTCAACTGTCTATATGCTCCTTATAGAGGTCCAAGGGGTTAAATAACCTGGGTTGTAATGTCAACAGTCTATATGCTCCTTATAGAGGTCCAAGGGGTTAAATAACCTGGGTTGTAAAGTCTATATGCTCCTTATAGAGGTCCTAGGGGTTAAATAACCTGGGTTGTAATGTCAACAGTCTATATGCTCCTTATAGAGGTCCAAGGGGTTAAATAACCTGGGTTGTAAAGTCAACAGTCTATATGCTCCTTATAGAGGTCCAAGGGGTTAAATAACCTGGGTTGTAAAGTCAACTGTCTATATGCTCCTTATAGAGGTCCTAGGGGTTAAATAACCTGGGTTGTAAAGTCTATATGCTCCTTATGGAGGTCCAAGGGGTTAAATAACCTGGGTTGTAAAGTCAACAGTCTATGTGCTCCTTATAGAGGTCCTAGGGGTTAAATAACCTGGGTTGTCCAAAGTCCTTATAGTCAAGGGGTTAAATAATGCAGTCCTTATAGAGGTCCAAGGGGTTAAATAACCTGGGTTGTAAAGTCAACAGTCTATATGCTCCTTATAGAGGTCCAGGGGGGGTTAAATAACCTGGGTTGTAACCTGGGTTGTAAAGTCAACAGTCTATATGCTCCTTATAGAGGTCCAAGGGGTTAAATAACCTGGGTTGTAAAGTCAACTGTCTATATGCTCCTTATAGAGGTCCAAGGGGTTAAATAACCTGGGTTGTAAAGTCAACAGTCTATATGCTCCTTATAGAGGTCCTAGGGGTTAAATAACCTGGGTTGTAAAGTCAACTGTCTATATGCTCCTTATAGAGGTCCAAGGGGTTAAATAACCTGGGTTGTAAAGTCAACTGTCTATATGCTCCTTATAGAGGTCCAAGGGGTTAAATAACCTGGGTTGTAAAGTCTATATGCTCCTTATAGAGGTCCAAGGGGTTAAATAACCTGGGTTGTATTTGTTGTCGCCCAACAGCAAGACTTTCCAAAGAAGCTACCGATGTCTCAGTCTGTGCCTCAGATCTACGTTCAGGTCAAAGAGTTCATCTACGCCAGTCTGAAGTTCTCCGAGTCACTGCATCGCAGGTGAGTCAGTCGGATCATCGGCTGCTTCTCAAATCGCTACCTATTTCCTGTGTCGTGCACTACTTTTGACCAGAGTCCATTGGGCGTTGGCTGAAAAAGTAGTGCACTATGTAGGGAAGTGGTTGCCGATAGGGACACCGTATAAAGCGGTTGTATTTAATACTGTGGGTCAGTCTTAACGTCTTGTTGTGTGCTATTTGCTTAGTGGGTTTGCAAATGTCAGTGCTGTACAGTTTGTTATTTACACTAGCATGCTAAGGGTTTGTCTGGTTGGTCAACACCTTTCTCATCCGACTGTTATCTGGGTCAGATGATGTAATATCTGTAACAGGTGTTGAGTGTTGACCTTCAGCTGTCAGCCTGGCTGGTCCCTCACTAGGGTCCCTAGTACAGGGGTTAATAACTGGGAGTCTGTTCCCTCACTAGGGTCCCTAGTACAGGGGTTAATAACTGGGAGTCTGTTCCCTCACTAGGGTCCCTAGTACAGGGGTTAATAACTGGGAGTCTGTTCCCTCTCTAGGGTCCCTAGTACAGGGGTTAATAACTGGGAGTCTGTTCCCTCACTAGGGTCCCTAGTACAGGGTTAATAACTGGGAGTCTGTTCCCTCACTAGGGTCCCTAGTACAGGGTTTAATAACTGGGAGTCTGTTCCCTCACTAGGGTCCCTAGTACAGGGTTTAATAACTGGGAGTCCGTTCCTCACTAGGGTCCCTAGTACAGGGGTTAATAACTGGGAGTCAGAGCCTGGCTGTTCCCTCACTAGGGTCCCTAGTACAGGGGTTAATAACTGGGAGTCTGTTCCCTCACTAGGGTCCCTAGTACAGGGTTAATAACTGGGAGTCTGTTCCCTCACTAGGGTCCCTAGTACAGGGTTAATAACTGGGAGTCTGTTCCCTCACTAGGGTCCCTAGTACAGGGTTAATAACTGGGAGTCTGTTCCCTCACTAGGGTCCCTAGTACAGGGTTAATAACTGGGAGTCTGTTCCCTCACTAGGGTCCCTAGTACAGGGGTTAATAACTGGGAGTCAGAGCCTGGCTGTTCCCTCTCTAGGGTCCCTAGTACAGGGGTTAATAACTGGGAGTCTGTTCCATCTCTAGGGTCCCTAGTACAGGGGTTAATAACTGGGAGTCTGTTCCATCTCTAGGGTCCCTAGTACAGGGGTTAATAACTGGGAGTCTGTTCCCTCACTAGGGTCCCTAGTACAGGGGTTAATAACTGGGAGTCAGAGCCTGGCTGGTCCCTCACTAGGGTTCCTAGTACAGGGTTAATAACTGGGAGTCAGAGCCTGGCTGTTCCCTCACTAGGGTTCCTAGTACAGGGTTTAATAACTGGGAGTCTGTTCCTCACTAGGGTCCCTAGTACAGGGGTTAATAACTGGGAGTCTGTTCCTCACTAGGGTCCCTAGTACAGGGGTTAATAACTGGGAGTCTGTTCCTCACTAGGGTCCCTAGTACAGGGTTAATAACTGGGAGTCTGTTCCTCACTAGGTCCCTAGTACAGGGTTAATAACTGGGAGTCTGTTCCCTCACTAGGGTCCCTAGTACAGGGGTTAATAACTGGGAGTCTGTTCCTCACTAGGGTCCCTAGTACAGGGTTAATAACTGGGAGTCTGTTCCTCACTAGGGTCCCTAGTACAGGGTTAATAACTGGGAGTCTGTTCCTCACTAGGGTCCCTAGTACAGGGTTAATAACTGGGAGTCTGTTCCCTCACTAGGGTCCCTAGTACAGGGTTAATAACTGGGAGTCTGTTCCCTCTCTAGGGTCCCTAGTACAGGGGTTAATAACTGGGAGTCTGTTCCTCACTAGGGTCCCTAGTACAGGGTTAATAACTGGGAGTCTGTTCCATCTCTAGGGTCCCTAGTACAGGGTTAATAACTGGGAGTCTGTTCCATCTCTAGGGTCCCTAGTACAGGGTTAATAACTGGGAGTCTGTTCCCTCACTAGGGTCCCTAGTACAGGGGTTAATAACTGGGAGTCTGTTCCATCTCTAGGGTCCCTAGTACAGGGGTTAATAACTGGGAGTCTGTTCCCTCTCTAGGGTCCCTAGTACAGGGTTAATAACTGGGAGTCTGTTCCCTCTCTAGGGTCCCTAGTACAGGGGTTAATAACTGGGAGTCTGTTCCATCTCTAGGGTCCCTAGTACAGGGTTAATAACTGGGAGTCTGTTCCCTCTCTAGGGTCCCTAGTACAGGGTTAATAACTGGGAGTCTGTTCCCTCTCTAGGGTCCCTAGTACAGGGTTAATAACTGGGAGTCAGAGCCTGGCTGTTCCTTCTCTAGGGTCCCTAGTACAGGGGTTAATAACTGGGAGTCAGAGCCTGGCTGTTCCCTCTCTAGGGTCCCTAGTACAGGGGTTAATAACTGGGAGTCTGTTCCCTCACTCTAGGGTCCCTAGTACAGGGGTTAATAACTGGGAGTCTGTTCCCTCACTAGGGTCCCTAGTACAGGGGTTAATAACTGGGAGTCAGAGCCTGGCTGTTCCCTCACTAGGGTCCCTAGTACAGGGGTTAATAACTGGGAGTCTGTTCCCTCACTAGGGTCCCTAGTACAGGGGTTAATAACTGGGAGTCTGTTCCCTCACTAGGGTCCCTAGTACAGGGGTTAATAACTGGGAGTCAGAGCCTGGCTGGTCCCTCACTAGGGTCCCTAGTACAGGGGTTAATAACTGGGAGTCTGTTCCCTCACTAGGGTCCCTAGTACAGGGGTTAATAACTGGGAGTCTGTTCCCTCACTAGGGTCCCTAGTACAGGGGTTAATAACTGGGAGTCTGTTCCCTCTCTAGGGTCCCTAGTACAGGGTTTAATAACTGGGAGTCTGTTCCCTCACTAGGGTCCCTAGTACAGGGGTTAATAACTGGGAGTCTGTTCCCTCACTAGGGTCCCTAGTACAGGGGTTAATAACTGGGAGTCTGTTCCCTCACTAGGGTCCCTAGTACAGGGGTTAATAACTGGGAGTCTGTTCCCTCACTAGGGTCCCTAGTACAGGGGTTAATAACTGGGAGTCAGAGCCTGGCTGGTCCCTCACTAGGGTCCCTAGTACAGGGTTTATAACTGGGAGTCAGAGCCTGGCTTGTTGGGCTGGGTCTCCATTGTAACCCGTAATGGACTGTATCTGGTAGAAAGGTATCGTTGGGCAGATCACGGCTGGGTCTCCATTGTAACCCGTAATGGACTGTATCTGGTAGAGAGGCATCGTTGGGCAGATCACGGCTGGGTCTCCATTGTAACCCGTAATGGACTGTATCTGGTAGAGAGGTATCGTTGGGCAGATCACGGCAGGGTCTCCATTGTAACCCGTAATGGACTGTATCTGGTAGAGAGGTATCGTTGGGCAGATCACGGCTGGGTCTCCATTGTAACCCGTAATGGACTGTATCTGGTAGAGAGGTATCGTTGGGCAGATCACTGCTGGGTCTCCATTGTAACCCGTAATGGACTGTATCTGGTAGAGAGGTATCGTTGGGCAGATCACGGCTGGTCTCCATTGTAACCCGTAATGGACTGTATCTGGTAGAGAGGTATCGTTGGGCAGATCACGGCTGGGTCTCCATTGTAACCCGTAATGGACTGTATCTGGTAGAGAGGTATCGTTGGGCAGATCACGGCTGGGTCTCCATTGTAACCCGTAATGGACTGTATCTGGTAGAGAGGTATCGTTGGGCAGATCACGGCTGGGTCTCCATTGTAACCCGTAATGGACTGTATCTGGTAGAGAGGTATCGTTGGGCAGATCACGGCTGGGTCTCCATTGTAAGTAATGGACTGTATCTGGTAGAGAGGTATCTGGCAGTCTCCATTGTAACCCGTAATGGACTGTATCTGGTAGAGAGGTATCGTTGGGCAGATCACGGCTGGGTCTCCATTGTAACCCGTAATGGACTGTATCTGGTAGAGAGGTATCTGGATCACGGCCGGGACTCCATTATAACCCGTAATGGACTGTATCTGGTAGAGAGGTATCGTTGGGCAGATCACGGCTGGGTCTCCATTGTAACCCGTAATGGACTGTATCTAGAGAGGTATAGAGAGGTCTATGTCGTTGGGGGTAGAGATCACGGCAGATCACGGCCGGGTCTCCATTGTAACCCGTAATGGACTGTATCTGGTAGAGAGGTATCGTTGGGCAGATCACGGCTGGGTCTCCATTGTAACCCGTAATGGACTGTATCTGGTAGAGAGGCATCGTTGGGCAGATCACGGCTGGGTCTCCATTGTAACCCGTAATGGACTGTATCTGGTAGAGAGACGGCTGGGGTAATCTGTATCTGGTGGGCAGATCACGGCCGGGTCTCCATTGTAACCCGTAATGGACTGTATCTGGTAGAGAGGTATCGTTGGGCAGATCACGGCTGGGTCTCCATTGTAACCCGTAATGGACTGTATCTGGTAGAGAGGCATCGTTGGGCAGATCACG
>NW_026279479.1:0-6802 GCF_023373465.1 Oncorhynchus keta
TGTTGCTGACCACTTGTTATGCGAGTGCAGCAAGGAGCCACGGTAAGTTGCTAGCTAGAATTAAACTCATCTTATAAAAACAATCAATCTTCACATAATCACTAGTTAACTACAGATGGTTGATGATATTACCAGGTTAATTAGCTTGTCCTGCGTTGCATATATTTTTTATTTTTATTTCACCTTTATTTAACCAGGTAGGCTAGTTGAGAACAAGTTCTCATTTGCAACTGCGACCTGGCCAAGATAAAGCATAGCAGTGTGAACAGACAACACAGAGTTACACATGGAGTAAACAATTAGCAAGTCAATAACACAGTAGAAAAAAAAAATGGGCAGTCTATATACAATGTGTGCAAAAGGCATGAGGAGGTAGGCGAATAATACAATTTTGCAGATTAACACTGGGTGATAAATGATCAGATGGGCATGTACAGGTAGAGATATTGGTGTGCAAAAGAGCAGAAAAGTAAATAAATAAAAACAGTATAAAAACAGTTAGGTGAAAAGGGTGAGCTATTTACCTATAGACTATGTACAGCTGCAGCGATCGGTTAGCTGCTCGGATGGCTGATGTTTGAAGTTGGTGAGGAGATAAAAGTCTCAACTTCAGCGATTTTACAATTCGTTCCAGTCACAGGCAGCAGAGTACTGGAACGAAAGGCGGCAAATGAGGTGTTGGCTTTAGGGATGATCAGTGAGATACACCTGCTGGAGCGCGTGCTACGGATGGGTGTTGCCATCGTGACCAGTGAACTGAGATAAGGCGGAGCTTTACCTAGCATGGACTTGTAGATGACCTGGAGCCAGTGGGTCTGGCGACGAATATGTAGTGAGGGCCAGCCGACTAGAGCATACAAGTCGCAGTGGTGGGTGGTATAAGGTGCTTTAGTGACAAAACGGATGGCACTGTGATAGACTGCATCCAGTTTGCTGAGTAGAGTGTTGGAAGCCATTTTGTAGATGACATCGCCGAAGTCGAGGATCGGTAGGATAGTCAGTTTACTAGGGTAAGCTTGGCAGCGTGAGTGAAGGAGGCTTTGTTGCGGAATAGAAAGCCGACTCTGGATTTGATTTTGATTGGAGATGTTTGATGTGAGTCTGGAAGGAGAGTTTGCAGTCTAGCCAGACACCTAGGTACTTATAGATGTCCACATATTCAAGGTTGGAACCATCCAGGGTGGTGATGCTAGTCGGGCATGCGGGTGCAGGCAGCGATCGGTTGAAAAGCATGCATTTGGTTTTACTCGCGTTTAAGAGCAGTTGGAGGCCACGGAAGGAGTGCTGTATGGCATTGAAGCTCGTTTGGAGGTTTGATAGCACAGTGTCCAATGACGGGCCGAAAGTATATAGAATGGTGTCGTCTGCGTAGAGGTGGATCAGGGAATCGCCCGCAGCAAGAGCAACATCATTGATATATACAGAGAAAAGAGTCGGCCAGAATTGAACCCTGTGGCACCCCCATAGAGACTGCCAGAGGACCGGACAGCATGCCCTCTGATT
Organism: Oncorhynchus keta; assembly: GCF_023373465.1. Lineage (NCBI taxonomy): Eukaryota > Metazoa > Chordata > Actinopteri > Salmoniformes > Salmonidae > Oncorhynchus > Oncorhynchus keta. The sequence goes on from NW_026279479.1 coordinate 1,504, forward strand.
TGACACACTGAACTCTGTCTGCAAAGTAATTGGTGAACCAGGCAAGGCAGTCATCCGAAAAACCGAGGCTGTTGAGTCTGCCGATAAAATTTGGTGATTGACAGAGTCGAAAGCCTTGGCGAGGTCGATGAAGACGGCTGCACAGTACTGTCTTTTATCGATGGCGGTTATGATATCATTTAGTACCTTGAGTGTGGCTGAGGTGCACCCGTGACCGGCTCGGAAACCAGATTGCACAGCGGAGAAGGTACGGTGGGATTCGAGATGGTCAGTGACCTGTTTGTTGACTTGGCTTTCGAAGACCTTAGATAGGCAGGGCAGGATGGATATAGGTCTATAGCAGTTTGGGTCCAGGGTGTCTCCCCCTTTGAAGGGGATGACTGCGGCAGCTTTCAATCCTTAGGGATCTCAGACGATATGAAAGAGAGGTTGAACAGGCTGGTAATAGGGGTTGCGACAATGGCGGCAGATAGTTTCAGAAATAGCGGGTCCAGATTGTCAAGCCCAGCTGATTTATACGGGTCAGGTTTTGCAGCTCTTTCAGAACATCTGCTATCTGGATTTGGGTAAAGGAGAACCTGGAGAGGCTTGGGTGAGGAACTACGGGGCGGAGCTGTTGGCCGAGGTTGGAGTAGCCAGGCGGAAGGCATGGCCAGCCGTTGAAGTGCTTATTGAAGTTTTCGATAATCATGGATTTATCGGTGGAGACCGTGTTTCCTAGCCTCAGTGCAGTGGGCAGCTGGGAGGAGGTGCTCTTGTTCTCCATGGACTTCACAGTGTCCCAGAACTTTTTGGAGTTGGAGCTACAGGATGCAAACTTCTGCCTGAAGAAGCTGGCCTTAGCTTTCCTGACTGACTGCGTGTATTGGTTCCTGACTTCCCTGAACAGTTGCATATCACGGGGGCTATTCGATGCTATTGCAGTCCGCCACAGGATGTTTTGTGCTGGTCGAGGGCAGTCAGGTCTGGAGTGAACCAAGGGCTGTATCTGTTCTTGGTTCTGCATTTTTGAACGGAGCATGCTTATCTAAAATGGTGAGGAAGTTACTTTTAAAGAATGACCAGGCATCCTCAACTGACGGGATGAGGTCAATGTCCTTCCAGGATACACGGGCCAGGTCGATTAGAAAGGCCTGCTCACAGAAGTGTTTTAGGGAGCGTTTGACAGTGATGAGGGTGGTCGTTTGACTGCGGCTCCGTGGCGGATACAGGCGATGAGGCAGTGATCGCTGAGATCCTGGTTGAAGACAGCGGAGGTATATTTGGAGGGCCAGTTGGTCAGGATGGCGTCTATGAGGTGCCCTTGTTTACAGAGTTAGGGTTGTACCTGGTGGGTTCCTTGATGATTTGCGTGAGATTGAGGGCATCTAGCTTAGATTGTAGGACTGCCGGGGTGTTAAGCATATCCCAGTTTAGGTCACCTAACAGAACAAACTCTGAAGCTAGATGGGGGCGATCAATTCACAAATGGTGTCCAGGGCACAGCTGGGAGCTGGGGGGTCGGTAGCAGGCGGCAACAGTGAGAGACTTGTTTCTGGAGAGAGTAATTTTCAAAATTAGTAGTTCAAACTGTTTGGGTATGGACCTGGAAAGTATGACATTACTTTGCAGGCTATCTCTACAGTAGACTGCGACTCCGCCCCCTTTGGCAGTTCTATCTTGACGGAAGATGTTATAGTTGGGTATGGAAATCTCTGAATTTTTGGTGGCCTTCCTGAGCCAGGATTCAGACACGGCAAGGACATCAGGGTTAGCAGAGTGTGCTAAAGCAGTGAGTAAAACAAACTTAGGGAGGAGGCTTCTGATGTTGACATGCATAAAACCAAGACTTTTCGATCACAGAAGTCAACAAATGAGGGGTACCTGGGGACATGCAGGGCCTGGGTTTACCTCCACATCACCCGCGGAACAGAGAAGGAGTAGTATGAGGGTGCGGCTAAAGGCTATCAAAACTGGTCGCCTAGAGCGTTGGGGGCAGAGGATAAGAGGAGCAGGTTTCTGGGCATGGTAGAATATATTCAGGGCATAATGCGCAGACAGGGGTATGGTGGGGTGCGGGTACAGCGGAGGTAAGCCCAGGCACTGGGTGATGATGAGAGGTTGTATCTCTGGACATGCTGGTTGTAATGGGTGAGGTCACCGCATGTGTGGGGGGGTGGGACAAAGGAGGTAACAGGGGTATGCAGAGTGGATCTAGGGGCTCCATTGTGAACTAAAACAATGATAACTAACCTGAACAACAGTATACAAGGCATATTGACATTTGGGAGAGACATACAGCGAGGCATACAGTAATCCAGCGTGCGTCGGCTTATGGCAGCCCAAGAGATCGGTGTCCAGGGGGCAGCGTGCGGATGGGCAGGGAAGCTGGGCTGGCGAGTGTTATCCAGGTATTTTTTTTTTATTTTTATTTTATTTTATTTTTTTATTTTTTTAACTTAACAAATGACTAAACAGCTTGTAGCTAGTTAGCTGGTTAGCGTCTGGAGGTTCTTGAGTGTGGTCAGTAAAAATAAAGACAAAATTGAAAAGTGATAGCTGATTCCATATCACAGTGGGTGAGGCAGGTTTCCGGAAGGTATAAACAAAATAAAAATCAAAGAGAGATAGAAAGTAAATGGGTTCAGAGTGTTAGGATGCAGGAGTCAGATGGTTAGCAGGCCTGTGCTAACAAGTTCGAGGCCCGGCTAGACAAGCTGAGCCGTTAGCAGGCCGAATTAGCAAGCAGGAGATAGCGAGGGCTAGGAGAGCCAACCTTTGGGGGACGTCGCGATGGGGTGAGTCTGTTTATTCCTCTTTCTGCGGTGATATCGACAGACCGGTCGTGGGGCCCGGGTAATTGTAGCCCAGGAGTATGCTACAGGAGCTCTAGTACGCTGGGTGAGCTGGAGACACAGCGTTTCAGAAAGCTCGCGGGCTTGGCCAGCAGATGGATCTTACTGATGTCGCAACGAAAAAGCGGACCAGTACGTGGATGGATCGGCGGGGCCTCGTGGTCGGCAGTAAAGGGTCCAGGCCAATTGGCAAAAGAGGTATCGTTAGGGCCTCTTCGGCTTTAGTCGGGAGATGGGCTTGGCTCAAGGCAATAATCTGCAGCTTGTGTTTGGGCCAGGAGGCACGTTGGCCTGGAAGCAGCCACTCGGGTGCCAGCTTAGCCAGTTCGCGATTGAGTCCGGTGTAAAGGGTTCAGGAGGCTTGCGGTAGGAATCCGGGATGTGGTAGAGAAAGAGCAGTCTGATATGCTCTGGGTTGATGTCGCTGGTGTCCTAGTTAGCCATTGCTAGCGGTCTTCTAAGCTAACTGAGTACGAGCTAGTAGCTAGTTAGCTGGCTAACTTCTGATGGTGGTTCCGGTTCTAAAGTAAAGTATAGAAAAAGCAGATCCGTACCACATTGGGTGATGCGGGTTGCAGGAGAGTATATTCAGCTCTAGTTTGAAAGTGAGATTAAAATATGTACGAAATATATACGGAAAAAACGAAGAAAACTATATTTACACTAGACAGGACGGGACAAGACAAAACACACGTCCGACTGGTTTGTTGCTCCATAAAGAAATGGTCCTGTATTTCCTCTCTAGTTTGTTGCTCCATAAAGAAATGGTCCTGTATTTCCTCTAGTTTGTTGCTCAAGAAATGGTCCTGTATTTCCTCTCTAGTTTGTTGCTCCATAAAGAAATGGTCCTGTATTTCCTCTAGTTTGTTGCTCCATAAAGAAATGGTCCTGTATTTTCTCTATTTTGTTGCTCCATAAAGAAATGGTCCTGTATTTCCTCTAGTTTGTTGCTCCATAAAGAAATGGTCCTGTATTTCCTCTCTAGTTTGTTGCTCCATAAAGAAATGGTCCTGTATTTCCTCTCTAGTTTGTTGCTCCGCCAAATAAATGGTTCTGTATTTCCTCTAGTTTGTTGCTCCATAAAGAAATGGTCCTGTATTTCCTCTCTAGTTTGTTGCTCCATAAAGAAATGGTCCTGTATTTCCTCTCTAGTTTGTTGCTCCATAAAGAAATGGTCCTGTATTTCCTCTCTAGTTTGTTGCTCCATAAAGAAATGGTCCTGTATTTCCTCTAGTTTGTTGCTCCATAAAGAAATGGTCCTGTATTTCCTCTCTAGTTTGTTGCTCCATAAAGAAATGGTTCTGTATTTCCTCTAGTTTGTTGCTCCATAAAGAAATGGTTCTGTATTTCCTCTAGTTTGTTGCTCCATAAAGAAATGGTTCTGTATTTCCTCTAGTTTGTTGCTCCATAAAGAAATGGTCCTGTATTTCCTCTAGTTTGTTGCTCCATAAAGAAATGGTCCTGTATTTCTCTCTAGTTTGTTGCTCCATAAAGAAATGGTCCTGTATTTCCTCTCTAGTTTGTTGCTCCATAAAGAAATGGTCCTGTATTTCCTCTCTAGTTTGTTGCTCCATAAAGAAATGGTCCTGTATTTCCTCTAGTTTGTTGCTCCATAAAGAAATGGTCCTGTATTTCCTCTCTAGTTTGTTGCTCCATAAAGAAATGGTCCTAGTTTGTTGCTCCATGTATTCCTCTCTAGTTTGTTGCTCCATAAAGAAATGGTCCTGTATTTCCTCTAGTTTGTTGCTCCATAAAGAAATGGTCCTGTATTTCCTCTCTAGTTTGTTGCTCCATAAAGAAATGGTCCTGTATTTCCTCTCTAGTTTGTTGCTCCATAAAGAAATGGTCCTGTATTTCCTCTCTAGTTTGTTGCTCCATAAAGAAATGGTCCTGTATTTCTCTCTAGTTTGTTGCTCCATAAAGAAATGGTCCTGTATTTCCTCTCTAGTTTGTTGTCCATTGCGAAAATGGTCCTGTTTTTCTCTCTAGTTTGTTGCCCCATAAAGAAATGGTCCTGTTCCTTCCTCTCTAGTTTGTTGCTCCATAAAGAAATGGTCCTGTATTTCCTCTCTAGTTTGTTGCTCCATAAAGAAATGGTCCTGTATTTCCTCTCTAGTTTGTTGCTCCATAAAGAAATGGTCCTGTATTTCCTCTCTAGTTTGTTGCTCCATAAAGAAATGGTCCTGTATTTCCTCTCTAGTTTGTTGCTCCATAAAGAAATGGTCCTGTATTTCCTCTCTAGTTTGTTGCTCCATAAAGAAATGGTCCTGTATTTCCTCTCTAGTTTGTTGCTCCATAAAGAAATGGTCCTGTATTTCCTCTCTAGTTTGTTGCTCCATAAAGAAATGGTCCTGTATTTCCTCTCTAGTTTGTTGCTCCATAAAGAAATGGTCCTGTATTTCCTCTCTAGTTTGTTGCTCCATAAAGAAATGGTCCTGTATTTCCTCTCTAGTTTGTTGCTCCAT
>NW_026279480.1:0-2545 GCF_023373465.1 Oncorhynchus keta
TACTGTAGAGACAGACAACATTACATATTACTGTAGAGACAGACAACATTACATATTACTCATAGGAACAGACAACATTACATAATACTAGCGAGACAGACAACATTACATATTACTGTAGAGACAGACAACATTACATTTACTGTAGAGACAGACACCACCATTACATATTACTGTAGAGACAGACACCACCATTACATATTACTGTAGAGACAGACACCACCATTACATATGTAGATACAGACAACAACATTACATATTACTGTAGAGACAGACAACAACATTACATATTACTGTAGATACAGACAACAACATATATTACTGTAGATACAGACAACAACATTACATATTACTGTAGAGACAGACAACAACATTACATATTACTGTAGACAGACAACAACATTACACACTACTGTAGAGACAGACAACATTACATATTACTGTAGAGACAGACAACATTACATATTACTGTAGAGACAGACAACATTACAACATTACATATTACTGTAGAGACTCCCTAGTAGGGGTTGTTATATAGTATCCTCCCTCCTGCTCCCTAGTAGGGGTTATATAGTATCCCCCCTCCTGCTCCCTAGTAGGGGTTATATAGTATCCCCCCTCCTGCTCCCTAGTAGGGGTTATATAGTATCCCCCCTCCTGCTCCCTAGTAGGGGTTGTTATATAGTATCCCTCCTCCTGCTCCCTAGTAGGGGTTGTTATATAGTATCCTCCCTCCTGCTCCCTAGTAGGGGTTGTTATATAGTATCCTCCCTCCTGCTCCCTAGTAGGGGTTGTTATATAGTATCCTCCCTCCTGCTCCCTAGTAGGGGTTGTTATATAGTATCCCCCTCCTGCTCCCTAGTAGGGGTTGTTATATAGTATCCTCCCTCCTGCTCCCTAGTAGGGGTTGTTATATAGTATCCTCCCTCCTGCTCCCTAGTAGGGGTTGTTATATAGTATCCCCCTCCTGCTCCCTAGTAGGGGTTGTTATAGGGGTTGTTATAGTATCCTTCCTCCTGCTCCCCCTAATAGGGGTTGTTATATAGGGGGTTGTATATCCCCTCCTGCTCTCTAGTAGGGGTTGTTATATAGTATCCCCTCCCTGCTCCCTAGTAGGGTTGTTATATAGTATCCTCCCCTCCTGCTCCCTAGTAGGGGTTGTTATATAGTATCCTTCCTCCTGCTCCCTAGTAGGGGTTGTTATATAGTATCTCCCTCCTGCTCCCTAGTAGGGGTTATATAGTATCCCCCTCCTGCTCCCTAGTAGTGGTTGTTATATAGTATCCCCTCCTGCTCCCTAGTAGGGGTTGTTATATAGTATCCTCCTCCTGCTCCCTAGTAGGGTTATATATAGTATCCCCCTCCTGCCCTTCTAGTAGGGGTTGTTATATAGTATCCCCCTCCTGCTCCCTAGTAGGGGGTTATATAGTATCCTCCTCCTGCTCCCTAGTAGGGGTTATATAGTATCCCCCTCCTGCTCCCTAGTAGGGGTTGTTATATAGTATCCCCCTCCTGCTCCCCAGTAGGGGTTATATATCCCTCCTCCTGCTCCCTAGTAGGGGTTATAGTTGTACCCCTCCCCTGCTCCCTAGTAGGGGCTGTTATATAGTATCCTTCTCCTGCTCCCTAGTAGGGGTTGTTATATAGTATCCTCCTCCTGCTCCCCTAGTAGGGGGTTATATAGTCCTGCTCCCTTAGGGGTTGTTATAGTATCCTCCCTCCTGCTCCCTAGTAGGGGTTGTTATATAGTATCCCCCTCCTGCTCCCTAGTAGGGGTTGTTATATAGTATCCTCCTCCTGCTCCCTAGTAGGGGTTGTTATATAGTATCCCCTCCTGCTCCCTCCTGCCTGCTCCCTAGTAGGGGTTGTTATATATCCTCACTCCTGCTCCCCTCCTGCTCCCCTAGCAGGGGTTGTTATATAGTATCCTCCCTCCTGCTCCCTAGTAGGGGTAGTAGGGGTTATATAGTATCCCCCTCCTGCTCCCTAGTAGGGGTTGTTATATAGTATCCCCTCCTGCTCCCTAGTAGGGGTTGTTATATAGCATCTCCCTCCTGCTCCCTAGTAGGGGTTGTTATATAGTATCCCCCTCCTGCTCCCTAGTAGGGGTTGTTATATAGTATCCCCCTCCTGCAGTAGGGGTTGTTATATAGTATCCTCCCTCCTGCTCCCCTAGTAGGGGTTGTTATAGTATCCTCCTCCTCCTCCCTCCTGCTCCCTAGTAGGGGTTGTTATATAGTATCCTCCTGCTCCCCTAGTAGGGGTTATATAGTAATCCTCCCTCCTGCTCCCTAGCAGGGGTTGTTATATAGTATCCTCCCTCCTGCTCCCCTAGTAGGGTTGTTATAGTAACTCCTCCCTCCTGCTCCCTAGTAGGGGTTGTTATATAGTATCCTCCTCCTGCTCCTCTAGTAGGGTTGTTATAGTAGTATCCCCCCTCCTGCTCCCTAGTAGGGGTTATATAGTATCCTCCCTCCTGCTCCCTAGTAGGGGTTGTTATATAGTATCCTCCCTCCTGCTCCCTAGTAGGGGTTGTTATATAGTA
>NW_026279481.1:0-2500 GCF_023373465.1 Oncorhynchus keta
TACTGGGGAGACTAGTAACAGTGACTATAGTTCAGGGCAGGGTACTGGGGAGACTAGTAACCGTGACTATAGTTCAGGGCAGGGTACTGGGGAGGCTAGTAACAGTGACTATAGTTCAGGGCAGGGTACTGGGCGGAGGCTAGTAACAGTGACTATAGTTCAGGGTACTGGGGAGACTAGTAACAGTGACTATAGTTCAGGGCAGGGTACTGGGCGGAGGCTAGTAACAGTGACTATAGTTCAGGGCAGGGTACTGGGGGAGGCTAGTAACAGTGACTATAGTTCAGGGTACTGGGCGGAGGCTAGTAACAGTGACTATAGTTCAGGGCAGGTACTGGGGGAGACTAGTGACAGTGACTATAGTTCAGGGCAGGGTACTGGGCAGAGGCTAGTAACAGTGACTATAGTTCAGGGGTACTGGGGAGACTAGTAACAGTGACTATAGTTCAGGGCAGGGTACTGGGGGAGGCTAGTAACAGTGACTATTGTTCAGGGCAGGGTACTGGGGGAGGCTAGTAACATTGACTACAGTTCATTGTACTGGGCGGAGGCTAGTAACAGTGACTATAGTTCAGGGCAGGGTACTGGGCGGAGGCTAGTAACAGTGACTATAGTTCAGGGTACTGGGGAGACTAGTAACAGTGACTATAGTTCAGGGCAGGGTACTGGGCGGAGGCTAGTAACAGTGACTATAGTTCAGGGTACTGGGGAGACTAGTAACAGTGACTATAGTTCAGGGCAGGGTACTGAGGCTAGTAACAGTGACTATAGTTCAGGGCAGGGTACTGGGGGAGGCTAGTAACAGTGACTATAGTTCAGGGCAGGGTACTGGGGGAGGCTAGTAACAGTGACTATAGTTCAGGGCAGGGTACTGGGGAGGCTAGTAACAGTGACTATAGTTCAGGGCAGGGTACTGGGGAGGCTGGTAACAGTGACTATAGTTCAGGGCAGGGTACTGGGCGGAGGCTAGTAACAGTGACTATAGTTCAGGGCAGGGTACTGGGCGGAGGCTGGCTCGTGGTGACTGTTTAACAGTCTGATGGAAGCTGTTTGTCAGTCTCTCGGTCCCAGCTTCACTGCACCTGAAGTGTCTCCTCTGCCTTCTAGATGGTAGCAGGTGAACAGGCCAACAAGCATTGGACATCAAGTTTACATACAGAGAAAAGATACAAGGTTTCCACAACGGCAGCGTTGTCTCCCAATCCTGTTTGGGTGATTTGTAGTATCAGTCATTGAATAGCATTAGACATGTACGGAGAAAAACAAAAGATGAAATAGTAGAAAATTGACGCTGGAGTTTTCACAGCAGGACCGCCTCAATCCTGTTTGGGTGATTTGTGATTATCAGTGGCATGTCTTGGTGTCTGGGCCGGATCGAGTGGCATCTCTCTCCCCTCTTAATCATCTGGTTATCAGACAGCCATGACCAGAGAGACGATAGAATGAGATGAGACAAGAGGAGAGCCTGGCTCTGTTTAGAAGAGACTTGGGCCTGTAGATGTTCCCCGGGTAAGAATCGTCTCAGAGATGCTTCCTGTCATCACGGTCAGTCAGTCAGTTCCCTCACGTACAGGGGCTATCAGTTTGAGCTGAGCGCCGAGCTTTCATCCCTGGCTGCTTGAGCCCTGAATCTCTCTCCTCCCTCCTCACCCCTCTCCTCTCACCCCTCCTCACCTCTCCCCCCCTCTCCTCTCCTCTCCTCACCCCTCTCCACCCTCCCCTCCTCACCCCTCCTCACCTCACCTCACCCCTCCCCCTCCTCACACTCTCCTCACCCCTCCTCACCTCTCCTCACCTCCTCCACTATCTCCTCACCCTCCTCACCCCTCCTCACCCCTCCTCACCCTCTCATCACCCCTCCCTCCACCTCTCCTCTCTCCTCACCCTCCTCACCCCCTCCTCCGCCTCTCCTCCTCCCTCCTCACCTCCTCCTCCTCATCACCCTCTCACCTCTCATCACCTCCTTACCTCTCCTCACCCCTCCTTACCTCTCCTCACCCCTCCTCACCTCTCATCCTTACCACCCCTCTCCATGTCCGTCTGTGTTACCCACCTTGTCAGTCCAACATACACTGTGAACAGTTTATCTCACACTCCTATCTCTTTTTCTCTCTCTCTCTCTCTCTCTCTCTCTCTCTCTCTCTCTCTCTCCTCTCTTTTTCTCCTATATCCCTCTCTCTCTCTGTCTCTCTCCCCCTCTCTGTCTTCTCTCTCTCTCTCTCTCTTTCTCTCCTCGCTCCTCTCTCTCCTCTCTCCCTCTCTCTCTGTCTCTCTCTCCCCTCTCTGTCTCTCTCCCCTCTCTGTCTCCCTCTCTATCTCTCTCTATATCTGATCGTCTACAGTTTAGGACACTGATAACCCTTTCAGTGATCTGGTTTATATTAGAGTTTAGGACAGTAATTAACCCTTTCAGTGATCTGGTTTATATTAGAGTTTAGGACAGTAATTAACCCTTTCAGTGGGATCTGGTTTATATTAGGTTTAGGACAGTAATTAACCC
>NW_026279481.1:7500-9752 GCF_023373465.1 Oncorhynchus keta
CGGCTCTTATTCATTAAGCCTGGGGACGAGGTTATATCAATTGAGAGTCAGTATTATTTAGTTAGGTTCCTAATTGTCTAACTTCAGGTCTTTGCAGTTAATGTGTTAATATACACCGTGCATTCAGAAAGTATTCAGACACCTTGTAATGAATTTCCTCCTCTTCTTCCGAAGAGGAGAGGCGAAACGGATCAGAGGACCAATACGCGGCGTGGTAATTGTCCATGGTACTTTTTAATAAATCACTACACATGAACAAACTAACAAAAACAAGAAATGTGAAAACTCAAAAACAGTCCTATCTGGTGCACACACAGAGACAGGAACAATCACCCACAAACACACAGTGAAACCCAGGCCACCTAAGTATGATTCTCAATCAGAGACAACTAATGACACCTGCCTCTGATTGAGAACCATACTAGGCGAAACTATAGAAATTCCCAAAAGCCTGAACAAACAAACATGGACTGCTTCCACCCAACTCGCCCTGACCATACTAACTAAAATACAAAACACAGAAAATAAAGGTCAGAACGTGACACACCTTGACTTGTCCCACAGTTTGTTACGTTACAGCCTTTATTCTAAAGCGGATTTTAAAAAAGGAATCCTCATCAATCTATTATACACAATAACCTATAATGACAGAAAACAGGTTTTTAGACATTTTTGCAAATGTATATAAAATAAAAAATAAAACACACATACTTTATTGACATAAGTATTCAGACCCTTTGCTATGAGATCCAACATGGAGATGTTGAAGTTGATGCGTCAATACACATGATGTTGTTTAAGGCTCATTAATACAGCTCAGACTAACAAACTAGTCTCACTACATTTAACCATCTAACCCCTTCTGGCATGTACACAACCAGATATCACACCTGAGATTAGTATTGGACCGTGTGTTCAACATCCCATAATACTGTTGCTACAGTACGATCAGGCTCCTTCAGACCTGAGAATAGTATTGGACAATGTGTTCAACATCCCATAATACTGTTGCTACAGTACGATCAGGCTCCTTCAGATCTGAGAATAGTATTGGACAGTGTATTCAACATCCCATAATACTGTTGCTACGATCAGGCTCCTTCAGATCTGAGAATAGTATTGGACAGTGTATTCAACATCCCATAATACTGTTGCTACGATCAGGCTCCTTCAGATCTGAGAGTAGTATTGGACAGTGTATTCAACATCCCATAATACTGTTGCTACAATCAGGCTCCTTCAGTTCAGTATTATGTTTGCTTAGCAACAGCAGCCCAACCATCTGGTACTGCGCCTCACTGTGAGGATTGATATCCTGCTCTCTGCTCATTATAACAGTACATACATATATTTTATCTCTCTCTCTCTCTCAGTCTCTGTCTCTATCTCTCTGTGTCTCTCTCTGTGTCTCTCTCTGTGTCTCTCTCTGTGTCTCTCTCTCTCTCTCTCTCTGTCTCTCTCTGTCTCTCTCTCTCTCTGTCTCTCTCTGTCTCTCCCTCTCCATCTCTCTCTCTCTCTCCCTCTTTCTCCATCCCTCCTTTCTCTCTCTCTCTCTCTCTCCCTCTCTCTCCCTCTCTCTCCCCCTCTCTCTCTCTCTCTCTCTCTCTCTCTCTCTCTCTCTCTCTCTCTCTCTCTCTCTCTCTCTCTCTCTCTCCCCCACTCTCTGTCTGTCAGTCTGTCTCTCTGTCTGTCTGTCTCTCTGTCTCTCTCTCTTTCTCTCTCTCTCTCTCTATCTCTCGCTCTCTCTCTCTCTCTCTCTCTCTCTCTCTCTCTCTCTCTCTCTCTATCTCTGTCTCTCTCTCTCCGTCTCTCTCTCTCTGTCTCTGTCTCTCTCTATCTTTGTCTCTCTCTCCGTCTCTCTCTCTCTGTCTCTCTCTCTCTCTGTCTCTCTCTGTCTCTCTCTGTCTCTCTCTGTCTCTGTCAGTTTCGGTTTCAATTTAAGGGCTTTATTGGCTTGTGTTTACGTTGCCAAAGTAAGTGAATTTGTTTTGTTTGCGGATCTGAGTAATCTGAGGGGAAATATGTATCTCTAATATGGTCATACATTGGGCAGGAGGTTAGGAAGTGCAGCTCGGTGTCCACCTCATTTTGTGGGCAGTGAGCACATAGCCTGTCTTCTCTTAAGAGGCTGGTCTGCCGATGGCGGCCTTTCTCAATAGCAAGGCTATGCTCACTGAGCCTGCCCTCTCACTCTCTCCCCTTGAGAGCCCTCCTTACACCTGGTGAACATCTTAAATAAATCCCACGGCACC